>NC_064287.1:59978068-60054350 GCF_019186545.1 Solanum stenotomum
CCCTCTCTCCCGTCCAAACAATTGCAGCCCAAAGAAATATTCCACATAAATATGATAGTTGTATTTTGTGTTATGTATCAAATGTATTTGTATTTCATATCAATTGTATGCATATTTTGTGTCAATTGTGTTATGACAATTTGTATTCTGCCAATAGTATTCGTTGAGACAAATTGTGTTCGTTAATACAATTGATACAAATATGTTCGATATATGATACAAATCAATTGTATTCAGACAATAATATTTGTATTAATATTTGTATTTGTATCAATTGTATTTGTATTCTTTATCAATTGTATTCGTGATACAACAATACAACATTTATTCATCCTCTTTTCTCCCTTTCTCAATCTCGCTCGCCTCTCTCCCCCCTCTCTCAATCTCGCTCGCCTCTCTCGATCTTACTCGCCTCTTCCCTAATTGTATTCATTTTGATACAAATCAATTGTATTAGTGATTCAACCTGATATAACGAATACAAAATGTATTCAACTTCTCTCACATCTCTCCTCTCTCTCCCAGATCCGGCTCGCCTCTCTCCCCCTCTCCTAGTCTCGCTTGCATATCTCCCCCCAACACGTAGCTATAATTCGTTATTATGCAAACTATAGCTATAGATCTCTAATTAAATCCAAATTGTAGTCATTTTTGAAAGTTTTCCTTTAATTTATTGGGTTTGAAATGTATTATTTATACGTTTTTACTTCTTAGTACTGTCTAAGCACGTATAGGGCTTAAACAAAAAACATGAGGTTCAGATGAATCCATAACTTATTTTCTACTTGCTAGATCTACCCACCCTTGCTAAACGTCCCAATGGCAATCTTTGGGCGAGGCAGAGTTACAGTAGTGCTAACAGGTTAACGTTTAGTATCTTTGAGCTAAACCCATATTTATGCTTAGAAATCCATTCAATATGTATAAATATTTTATAAAAAAATTCAACAATCATTTTTTTACAATTCAAAATAATAAATTTAAAACTCTAACTTTGTCTCCGTCTTAAAATGAGTTAACATTTAAACATCATGAGATGACCATTAATGGTTAAAGTGACCTTATGAAACTAATGTCAAAACTGGTTTCCTGTTACGTCTTGGTCTATATTCCTCCAACATATCTATATAACAATGTTTAATGAAAAGTTGGCTGGACTTGATTATGTGCGGAATTTAAAAGGATCACATTACGCTATATGTATGAACAAACAAACTTTACTCAACAAACGAAAAGAATCACATTTCGCTATATGTATGAACAAACAAACTTTGCACAACTACCTAATGGTTAGTGAGAATTGAAGTAATAATCCTAAATACATGACTTTTCATGAAGGTATGCAATCAATAAGACACAACTATTGTCCTTGGAAAGTGTCATTTTCACTTTTGTTTTCTACGTTTTATTCAAAAATAGTTGGAAATGTCATTTTAAACAACGTAGTCAGACCTTATCCTTATCTTGGGATGAAGAGAGGTTGTTTTTGATAAATTCTTGGCTCAAGAAAAAGCATATTGAAACAAGAAAAAGCGGAAGTGTAGAAATCATGCTAAAAAAAATACTATAGCAACTATGACGAAACATTCTGAAAAAAAATGGTAACAATAACAAACTATCACAATACTTGAAGTACAAGAGACAAAATATAGTAACAGAAATCGAATGACAAGAAGCACAAGAACAATATTGCAACTATGCGTATGGAAGGATAAGTAAGACACTGCTCTACTATGTCCAACTAACCTTCTATCCTAATCTGTGTCCTTCACAACCTCCTATCTAAGGTCATGTCCTCGACAAGCCGCACTTGCATCATGTCCTGTCTAATAATCTTTCCCCAATACTGCTTTGACCTACCTCTACCTCTTTAGAAATCATCCACTGTCAACCTTTCACACCTCTATATTGGGGGCATTTGTGCATTTCCATTTCACAATATACTCGAACCATCTCAACCTCACTTTTTGCAACTTGTCCTCCATCGAGGTCACTTCTACCTTGTCCCAAATATTTTCATTTCTAATCTTTCCTAATATGCCACATAATCCTTATTTTCGCAAATATATCTTCTGAACGTGAGAATTTTTGGTTGGCCACTCCAACCCATACATGATACATCATAGTAATTGGTCTGATCATTACTATATAGTAATTAGTATTCATCTTTAAATTTTGGTGGCACCTTCTTATCACATAATACTCTCGATGCGAGCCTTCTTATTATTATCTTTAATATTTCAAAATCATAAAAAAAAGTTAGCTCAATAGAGATTTCAAGTTAGTTTCCTCGTGATAGGAGTTGATTTCTCAAATGACCACTCAATTAATAGTTATTATTTCGAAAAATCACATTTATTATTAATTTCAATTTCCTTCAATAAAATAATAATAATTTTCTAAGATAATAATTACTACTCTAATTAACTAAATGATCATCTAAAAATTCAACTCATCATTATATTAGTTGTATTATTTTGACTTAAACTGCCAAAAACTTGAGAGAAGAAGTCTGCATTATTTTATTGGGTGATTGGTAGTTGGATTATAATATATCTAATAATTCATTGAAGAATATATTCTGTGGAAAATAAAAAAATATGTGCACTTGATCGATCTACTTATATTTAATAAAGTCGCATCTTTATGCGTTTCATTTAGTATGAATCGTTCAAACTAATTATGTTCGTAGAGTATGTTCTTTTGTTTCTTTAATATTCACGCCTTTCGTCCATATTTACTTATGCAGGTCTAATTTGACACGCCTATTAAAAAATAAATAAGTTTATATATTACCTCTAATTATTATAAGTATATAGTATAGGTCTAAATTATTGATGAAATAAAAATAATTAATACTTAATACTAATGTATAATAGATATAAAAAGGTAATTAATTTTTAATTTTTTGTGAACAGATAAAAATTGAATTTCTATTTTTTAATATAGCGAACATTAGTGGACTATTCTCAACGTTAATTCATTGGTTGGATCAGTTGCTTCTTATACTTAATTAAATTAATGACATGTTCCCACATGATGAAAGTCAATATATTAAATTGTTTAAGCAACTATTATTGGTACAGACGAGATTTAAAAAAATAATACTATATCTAGGTATTTTTGGAAAGCACAATGAAGAACGTTAGAAACGCGTTGGAATAGTCAAATATGTGACTTAGCTGTCAATAAAGTTCAACAAAATTATGAAAGACTAGCAAAAAAAAGTAGACTTGAATTTTTCTTAATTATTTGTCTAAGTCGTACTGTTCATATTAGACAGTATTAGTGGAAGGAACAAGTACTTTATAAAATATGTGAAACGAACAAATTATAAAAATATTATTAAATTGATAGAGTTACGTGTCATGTGATCAAAAGGTCAATTTGAACTGTAAAAACATGTCTCTTACCGAATGTAGAATAAGATTGTATACAAAAGATTCTTGTAGTTTGACTCTTTTCCGAATTCTACACATAACTGAAGCTTAGTACACCACACTTTCCTTTTAAAATATATACAAATTTCTTTAAAATAAATTAAACATGAAAAGAAAAAAAAATACTATCCGCTTAACATTTATGTATGAAACCATTTAATTTCTTTTTAGTAAAATCTTAGAGAAGAAAATAAAAGTGCAATTTTTTTTTAAGCAACTAAAATAATAAAATTTAAATCATAAACCAAAATAGAGAATTTCATGCTACTTCACTAGTAAAATTATTACACCATCTCCTCTATTTTTACTATAGTTTCTCTACCCCTTTAAAAATAAAAAATAAATTCCTATAAATATGCCTACCCTTTGCACTATCTTTTTTTTTTGTTTATAAATAGTAACCTCTTATCGACCATTTTTTTTCAACGAAGGAACGAAGAAAAAATTAATTCTCTCAAAGTCGTTCCTTCTTGAGAAAAAAGAACACACACTCTCTCTCCTCCGTCCACCACCATTCACCACCATTCACCACCACCATGGTCATATCCAAGGCCGCCTCGGAGTCCGATCTCTCCGTCCACTCCACCTTTGCTTCACGCTATGTCCGCGTTTCTCTTCCCCGGTAAATTAATCTATTATATAATATTTTTTGCTTTATATCTTAGTACGTACATCAAACATTTACTTAATATTGAAAATTGAGTGTCTTTTTCAGTTTAAGTCATTTTTTATTTCGATTGATTAGCGAAATGAATGCTTGCTCCGGTTCACATCAAACATCATTCTTTTCTCTTTTATCTGTATCTTGATGTTGACCCTAAGTTTGCTAGCAATTCATATATATACCTTTAAATTTCGAACATTTGTAGCGAGATTCACACAAACAATAGACAATAACATTCGGATCTATTATTGCTCATGCAATTTGAATTTTGGATCCTTTTAGTCAACTGGTTGTGGTTGATCATGAACATTTATAGGGGAATTTCTAGTTTCATCACTAATTTAACAATCATTTCTTTTCTTGGGGTTAAGATTTTTGAAAAACATTTTAAATTTGTTTATTTTTTAATATTTTTATCTTAGGTTTAAGATGCCGGAGAATTCGATACCAAAGGACGCAGCATATCAAATAATAAATGATGAATTAATGTTGGATGGAAATCCAAGGCTAAATTTAGCTTCATTTGTCACAACATGGATGGAACCAGAATGTGATAAGCTAATCATGGATTCAATTAACAAGAACTATGTTGACATGGATGAATACCCTGTCACCACTGAGCTTCAGGCAAGTTTTCTAATTTTTTTTTCTCAACAATATATTTGACCATGCGCACATCAATTATTTCATCGAGTGTATGTGGTCTCCACATTGTCTTTTCAAAATATTGTGTTTGATCAAGTGATCAGTTTGTGCACTCCTCATGAATTATTTTATTGAGTATCAATCTACCTTACCTACAATTGTTTTTTTCTCTCTTAAAATATTGTGTTTGATCTAGTCAGTTTGTGTTCACGTTGATTATTTCACACACTATATGTGATATCCCATGTTGTCTTTTCGAAATATTGTGTTTGATTGGCGAGTCAGTTTGTGTATACCTCGTAAATCATTTCATTTAATATCTTAATTCCTTGCACGATTATTTGTTTTTGTTTCAAAATATTGTATTTAATTGAGTTAGTTTGCTCTTATACCGATTATTTCATCTAATATTCATTTTACGCACCTCAATTATTTCATCGAGTATATATTTACCTCACATAGTCAACTTGCACATATGTCAATTATTTTACTAAGTATATATGATCTCTCACATTGTCCTTTCATAATATTGTATTTGATAAATAGAGTCAGTCTAAGCATACCTCAATTATATCATCGAATATCTACTACTTCGGCTCCCACGTTATCTTTTTTTAAAGTAATTTAATTTTTTCGATGTTTATTTATTATTAAAATGCAGAATCGATGTGTAAACATGATAGCCCATTTATTTAATGCACCATTGGGAGAGGGAGAGGCTGCTATTGGAGTTGGAACTGTTGGATCCTCAGAAGCCATTATGCTTGCTGGATTAGCCTTTAAAAGAAAATGGCAAAACAAAATGAAGGCCCAAGGAAAGCCCCATGACAAGCCCAATATTGTTACTGGGGCCAATGTCCAGGTATGTTCTCCACTAAAAGCCCATTTTTTTTTTGGAAAAGTTACGCTCGATCAAGAATACGTACAATCGCTAGTTATTATACATAAAAAAAGATAGAGTAATAACCTATTAAAGATGATTAAATTGCATTGATAATATTTTCTTTTTTTACGCTTTCGGTGCATATAACTCAAGTTTTTATTAATTATGTAGGTATGCTGGGAGAAATTTGCAAGGTACTTCGAAGTAGAATTAAAAGAAGTGAAATTAGAGGATGGATACTATGTGATGGACCCTGAGAAAGCTGTGGAAATGGTTGATGAAAACACAATTTGTGTTGCTGCTATTTTGGGTTCCACACTTAATGGAGAATTTGAAGATGTCAAACGTTTGAATGATCTCTTGGTTGAGAAGAACAAAGAAACTGGGTAACTTATTGTATCTTCTATGTTCTAACCTCGTATATAATATAATTTTTCGACTAAGAGAGTTGAAATAGACTCTTTGACTATATACACACATACATATCAAATAAGTTGTGGTATAAGTAGAGGTAGATGTAGCTGCTAAGTTACATGTTTATTTAAATTACAGTAACTTTGACTCAAATCTATAAACACACCAAATTAAATAAGTATGACTAATAGATTAGACACTTACTAAATGGAATAGGTTGTGAGAGAATTTAAAATCTGAACTCATAGTATTTAAATCTTGGATTCACCTTTGAATAAACCCATTTAGTTCTAGAAAACAATTACTTCCTAGTGGATAAAGCTTAGTAATCATATATACTTGAAATTAACTCAAGTTCCCGTGAATATTATAAGAGTTTTAAGTCATATACATTGTAAGTTACTCGTTATAACTGTTAGTTAATCATATTTCTAAGATTATAAATTTCACATTTAATGAGGCTTAATTATAAATATATTTTAGATGATATAATAGTTTTTTTTTTTTTTTTTTATAGTAACAACCTATATAACTTAAACTTTTATATAATGTTCATATTTTTAATTCATGTTCGTAACTAAGTGTTTGAGCCAAAGGTCTATCGAAAACAATCTCTTTACTTCGCAAAAATAGGAGTAGGGTCAATGTACATCTTATTCTTTTCAGATTCGACACGTGAGATTACACTGTATATGTTATTGTTGTTGTTGTTCATGAGTAATTAATAGTTGATAATTGTTATTAATTTAACAGGTGGGATACTCCAATTCATGTGGATGCAGCAAGTGGTGGATTTATTGCCCCATTTATCTATCCAGAAATTGAATGGGATTTTAGATTACCATTAGTGAAAAGTATTAATGTAAGTGGTCACAAATATGGTCTTGTTTATGCTGGTATTGGTTGGGTTATTTGGAGGAACAAAGAAGATTTGCCTGAAGAACTTATTTTTCACATCAATTATCTTGGTGCTGATCAACCTACTTTCACCCTTAACTTCTCTAAAGGTAATTATTACTAATTAAATTATGTTCATCTTTACAAAAATGTTTTCAATACATAATATATAATATAACATAATATGAAAACATATTATTGTCAAATTTTAAAAGGTTACTTAATTACCTCCCTTTCCAACATTATCAAGTTTTCCTTTTTATAAATTGATAGCATAAAAGTTCTATTGTTAGTATATAAAAGTTAAATTTCTGATTTTATCTTGACTCGCAGGTTCTAGTCAAGTAATTGCACAATATTATCAACTTATTCGCTTAGGTTATGAGGTAAGCTCAAAATTATGAAAAATAATATTTTTTAATTCAAGATTATTATTGTAATAATTAATAATTGTCATTATGAATTATGTTATTAACTAGGGGTACAAGAATATTATGGAGAATTGTCAAGAAAATACAAGGGTACTAAGAGAAGGACTTGAAAAGACAGAAAGATTCAACATAGTTTCCAAAGAAATTGGAGTCCCATTAGTAGCATTCTCTCTCAAAGACAGTAGTAGACACAACGAATTCGAGATTTCTGAACACCTCAGGAGGTTTGGGTGGATCGTGCCAGCTTACACAATGCCAGCCAATGCTGAGCACGTGACTGTGCTCAGGGTAGTGATCCGGGAAGATTTTTCCCGGACACTAGCTGAGAGGCTCGTGGCAGATATTGAAAAAGTCCTCCACGAGCTCGACACCCTCCCTGCTAGAGTCACGGCTAAATTGGCCACGACCGCGGAGGGTGAAGGCTCATCAGGGCATAAGAAATCCCCAATGGAAGTGCAATTGGAAATCACCAATGTATGGAAGAAGTTTGTTGCTGAAAAAAAGAAGACCAAAAATGTAATATGTTAAAAAGAGAGTTTACTTTGTTCTTGTTTTTATTTGTGTGTGTTTTTTTATGAGTGTTTTAGTGCTAATGTATTTTGAAGGTTCAATTAAGTTTGGACTTTCTTTTGGTGGTGTTTTGACACCTCTTGAAAAAAAAAATTATTTTTTTGGTTTATTATATTTTTATTTTACATTTAAGTGTTAATTTTCAAATAAGTAGTGCATATCTATTTCGTTCCAGAGTATGAGAACTCAAAATACTTAATTTTAACGTGATGTATATAAATCATTTAAACTTTTAGAAGTAAGATTTGTATATTTGGAAATTATATATATATAAAAATAATATTTAAAATATTATAATAAACAATTTAAGAAAAATATGATCAAAGAAGAACCTATTCTTTAAATGGAGTTAAAAAGAAAAAAAATACAAATATTAATCATAGAAGAGGAAAACTAAATACATTAAATTATTATATTTTGAAGAAATCTCAACGTTATGAAACTAATTTACAATGTCTAAGACAAAATCTCACCTTTTTCAATTGGTAGGTAGGGGCACACTTTCATTTTTTGTTTACTAGTAGAGGGTCCATGGTTTAATTTAGTGAATAAATGTCAATTTTATTGCTTGACAGTATGGAGTATTAAGACAACCGATAAAAAGAAAGTAACTATTTCTTATACATAAAACCTTATTACAAAAGAATTTTTTTATACTAAGGATTTTATGAACTCACGTAATCTCACGACTAACACATTCAACAACCCATGTCAGACTATTCAATAATACTGAAAAAATAACATCAAAAGGTAATAACTAGAATAGAAAGTTGTTTGGCTTTGTAAGTTTTCACTTGTAACGTTCTTCGATAACGAACTATTTTTATTTAAAAATCATCGTCTTTTTTTTTGTTTTTATCACTGAGATACTCAAAGGATCACATATTGTGGCATCAATTATTTAACTAAATTCCATTACCAATTAACACTACGTTAACCTCAAGACGTTGATCTCTAACTCGAAGAATTTTACCAAATCAATTTATTGAAAAATATATTTTTTTTAAAATTGTATTTTGTAATTAGAATTAACCTCCCACGTTTCATTTTACAGTTACGAAATTACCCTTTTCTACTGAACAGAAACTCGAGATCTGAGCTCCTCCACCCCACCCCCCCTTTACCCCCACCCACCCCCAAAGTTCTCTATATCTAACAATATATACATACACAAAAAGTGATACATATATATTCATGTATACAACGGAAATGGAGAAGAAGATGACGAGTTACGTCGTCGTTTTGATCGTTTTGTGTTGTTGTGCTACTCCGGCGAGATCGGACGGTTCCGATCACAAGTACAAGGCCGGAGATCAGGTTCCTATGTATGCTAACAAGGTTGGTCCTTTCCATAATCCAAGGTAATGTTTATACATTTGCGTTTAACATTTTTTGTAAAATAGATAATGTGAAGCTGAATTTGACATTTCGTGCAAATTTGATTTTTTTTTCATGATCGAGTTATGTAATTTGTGCTTTTCTGGATTACAAAATGTAATATGTATTTGTACATATTGAGCTTCGGTAGATGTTATAATGGATAGAGTTACCTGGAATGTATTCCGTTGAATTAATTGAGGTGCGTGCAAACTCAACCTGACATCAAAGAAAAAATGAAGTAGTTTATGGTGTGTGTATATATGTGCATTATCCCGCGCCGGAGTTATAATGTCCTTGGTTAATGAGTAGAAGTAAATTCACGATTTGAAGTTTATGGCTCAAGTTAATATACAATAATAACTGGGTGCATAGTTCGAGCCAAAGTTATAATGTCCTTGGTTAATGAGAGGTGGATTAGGATATGAAGTTTATAGGTTCGTGCAATGGTTTTAAGTTAATATCCCATAGTGATTGGGTTGGGTTCACAGTTGAAATATTTATAAATATTGAGTTAATTCTTAATGCATAAATAGGGTCCGGGCAAAAGGTATTGAGTTCACGTGAACTTAGGTGACACTCTAGATCCGCTCTTGTTAATGAGTTGATGGTGCTGACCGGATTTGATGAATTTCTCTTGGTATACAGCTAGTTGTTAGAGATTAAGTTGAAGTCCCTGACAGATTTGATGAACAAACCTTGCTGCTTCTGTGTCCTAGAAAAGAGCTAAAGATAAGAAATTGGGATATGTAGATTTTAAGACTAAATATTTACTTATGTAGCATCGTCTTAAAGGAAACAGCATATTGCAACGATCTTGAGTACTGCATCTTATGTGGCTGACTTCATCGAATGAAAGGTGTCTATGTTCGATTACCTAAGTATATCAAGATAAAGAGAGTGATGATGCAACTTTAGGTGGACGATAATTCTACTGGCTTAAGTCATGTGGGAAGTTATATAATTCCGTATGTATGACTGTTGATGTATGAATGCTTTTCGACTTTCATGAAGATTGATAAAAAGTTAACAAAAGAGCAGTCGCCTCCTACTTTTGCCTAAGATTGATCCACAACAAGTGTAATTTTTGGTTTGCTCTATTTGTCCTTCTCATGGAATTTTAATAACTAATAATTGTTATATAAGTTGTTGGAGGACTTCAAAAAATTTCTTTCTTCATGTTGGTCTTATATTATACGAGAAAGTGCAAGAACAAAAGAGTGTGTCTATGCATATGGATGTTTGAGCAAACTTAAGTACTATCACCTCATAATAGTACAAACTGCAAACTTCACATTCAAAATGTTTCAAACAACTTTAAGCGTCTTGATAAAAAAGAAAGATTCGTAGGACTCTTAAAAAATTAATCCAGACATGCATGTTTGGCCCATAGAGTTGGTTTTGCATTTGCCTTGTCCTTGTATCTCCAACACGCAACTTTCTGTTCTTTCTTTGAGTCATTGTTGACAAAACGAGTCTCTTAATTTTTCCTTACGAAGAAATTTGCAAGGCCATGCAGATAGATGTAGATAAGGAAAGATGGACCCAAATCCTAGAGTGAAGTACAATGGGTTTTAACAAGTTGACAAATTGGAGATTGATGTACTTACAGAATCTTTATCCTTCTGTCACAACATTTTGTATTGAAGTTGATTAAAAACAAATATATTTGCCCTTGCATATGTCCTGTATTTCCTTTTTGTCTGTGGAATAGCTCATGAATTGTTCTCTTTTTGCATTTTTCATTCCAGTGAAACGTACCGTTTCTTTGATCTTCCCTTCTGTGCACCAGGTATGCAATCAATGTTGTAGTTTCCTTCGTTTAAGTCACTCTGTAGATTTTAAATTTCAAGCTTACCGAAGGATGTGTTTACAGCTCACGTGACAGAGAAAAAAGAAGCTCTTGGTGAAGTCTTGAATGGTGATCGATTGGTCAGTGCTCCTTACAAGCTCGACTTTATGTACGACAAGGACTCAGAAATAGCGTGCAAAAAGAAGTTATCCAAGGAAGAAGTTTCTCAATTCCGTAGTGCCGTTGCAAAGGACTATTACTTCCAAATGTACTATGATGACTTGCCCATTTGGGGTTTCTTAGGGAAAGTCGATAAGGAGGGAAAAACAGATCCCAGCGAGTACAAATATTACCTGTTTAAATATATCCATTTCGAGATCTTTTACAACAATGATCGTGTGGTTGAGATCAATGCACGAACTTATCCTAATCCCTTGGTCGATATCACAGAGGACAAGGAAGTAGATGTTGACTTTATGTACTCTGTGAAATGGAAGGAGTCAACTACTCCTTTTGAGAAGAGGATGGAAAAATACTCGCAGTCATCATCATTGCCACATCACTTGAAAATCCATTGGTTCTCAATTATCAACTCCTGTGTGACAGTTCTTCTCTTAACTGGTTTTCTTGCAACAATTCTTATGCGCGTTCTTAAGAATGACTTTGTCAAGTAAGTGGTATTTTAGTTAATATAGTTGGTTTGCCTACATTTGTTGGTCTTCAGAATATGTTCTCTTTTATGTCTAAATTTCAATTATTCCTCAATCGATATTCAAGGTATGCACATGATGAGGAGGCAGCTGATGACCAAGAGGAAACTGGGTGGAAATACATTCATGGTGATGTTTTTAGGTATCCGAAGTACAAATCGTTGTTGGCTGCAGCACTTGGTTCTGGTACCCAACTCTTTACAATGTAAGTATATTTTATCTTGAAAATTTGTTATCATAAGCATAGATATCTCTAATGCTCTTTTCCTACTTATTTTCCAGGACCATCTTTATTTTCATTCTTGCACTTGTTGGTGTTTTCTATCCTTACAACCGCGGAGCTTTATTCACTGCACTGGTTGTCATATATGCTCTCACGTCTGGGATTGCTGGCTATACTGCATCCGCTTTCTACTGCCAACTAGAAGGAACAAACTGGGTATGTTTTCATGGCTCTAACACATCTCATTCTCAATCGATACTCTTTCTGTTATGACAATCTTTCAATTTTTGGACATGCCAAAATGTTTTAACACTCTTCCATTATAGTATTTCCACAACTTTCGAGAATCCAATTTCATTAAATTATTCAACTTTTAAATCTTGAATAATATAATAAGAAGTCAAAGCAACACCTTTAACTCTGTCAAGTCGAATAATGTATAATGAAATGGAGGGAATATTAATTTTGTCACCCCTAATTCTGAACTTTTTTGAACAATTAAAAGGAAAATCATCCCTAACTTTGATTATTTATTCACAATAGGGGATGAATCTGTGTTCATAATTCTTTTTCCTATCCTTGGTACCTTGTCACCACCCGTTGCTTGTCATTTGTTTAAAATCATTCTTCTCTAGCATTTTTTGGGGGGAAATGAAGGTGTTATATAACAAGACGACTGAGTTTCCCGGCATTGCCTGTGTAGTGAAGGGTCTAATTCTGCCCCCTTGCTTTTTTTGCCAACCATAAGGAATGAAGACAATACTTTATGTCTCTGAAGTAAATTATTGAACTGTTGAAATGTATAAAATGTACTAGCTTTTAAATTAACCGTTGAAATGTGTAAGTTGCTTAAAAGCTATTGTCTTTCATTTCTGGAATCAGTTTTTAAGAGAACTATTCTATATCAATATCTGCGGGTTAGTATTATTTGCCTAATTTCATCAAGTTAATTAAGATGATATGCTTTTCCTTGAGTCGAGGGTCTACTGAAAACAACCTCTCTCTACCTCCCAAGTTGTGTAGGGGGTAAGGTCTGTGTACACTCTACCCTCCCCAGACCCCACTTGTGGGTTACACTGGGTATGTTGTTGTTGTTGTTGTATTGTCAAGTTCATTGCTGTCTTAGCTAACGAAGCACAATAGCTGAAAATGGAAGTGTGCACAACAAAATAACAAGATGGTGTTGTTTGTGCCTTGCAGGTCAGGAACTTGATATTGACTGGGGCCTTGTTTTGTGGACCCCTGTTTCTCACATTCTGCTTTCTTAATTCCGTTGCTATCGGCTACACTGCCACTGCTGCGCTACCTTTTGGAACCATTGTGGTCATTTTTCTAATATGGGCTCTTGTAACATCACCTTTGCTCGTCTTGGGAGGGATAGCTGGAAAGAACAGAAAATCTGAATTCCAAGCTCCTTGTCGTACCACCAAGTATCCAAGAGAGATCCCACCATCACCTTGGTACCGTGGAACTCTGCCTCAGATGGCAATGGCTGGGTTTTTGCCTTTTAGTGCCATATATATTGAACTTTACAACATATTTGCAAGTGTTTGGGGTGTCAGAATTTACACAATTTACAGTATCTTGTTTATAGTCTTCATTATCCTTCTAATTGTCACCGCTTTTATAACCGTGGCATTGACATACTTCCAACTTGCTGCTGAAGATCACGAATGGTGGTGGAGGTACGTTGCTCCTTCACCTTTTTTGCATCAGCAATTCGGTTGAATTGCAAGAATCACTTATTAATATTCGTTACGTTCATCATCTCTCTGCATACCGCAATACATTTGAGGTGATTGACGATGATTTAAAGTCCTTAACTTTTATATGTTATTTCTCCGTGTAGGGCTTTCCTTTGTGGTGGATCAACTGGGCTGTTCATCTACGGATACTGCTTGTATTACTATTATGCACGTTCCGATATGACAGGGTTCATGCAAACCTCATTCTTCTTCGGGTACATGGCTTGCATCTGCTATGGTTTCTTTCTCATGCTCGGGTCTGTTGGTTTCCGTGCAGCCCTATTTTTTGTCCGTCACATATACCGATCAATCAAATGCGAGTAGAGTTGTTAGGTGGTCTTCCACATCTTACAGATTGCTTTCCAGATTTGGTATTAGAGCAATCAGGTATCAAATAGGAGCATGTAGGAGAATTCAATTTCTTGAGAGGAAGCTTGTATTATCATACACTGACAAAAAAAATTCATATATAACTAGGAATTTTTCATTTGCAGCTCAAAAGTTTACAACAACAGCATACCTACGTGATGTTTGAGGAGGGTATGATGTACGTAGAGTTGTAGACCTTACCCCTACAACCTCACCTTTGTTTGGTAGAGATTATTTTCGGTAGATTCGCGGACAGCTGAAAACTCAGTTTTGTAGTAACATAATAGATTTTGATTTTGCTAATGCTATATAATCAGATAGTACTAGGTTAAGATGATCATCTGGTGAATGTATTGTACTGGTTTCGAGGTCTTAAGCTAAGTATATGTATTGCCAACATGTTAATTTTCTATTCCACTTTATTTGACACTATTTTCTTTTTATTACGTTTAGAAAAAAATATCTTTTATAGTCATGTAATGTCATGCCACGTATAAGATCATAAGTTTCAGAAGATGGGCCTTCATTTGTTTGTACTTAAGGTGTGTCCTAATCTTCATCAATAAGAGTTTTTTTTTTGTTGCGATCACTTAATGAGTTTGAATAGATTTGAATGATTTTTTGTAACATAGTCGATGTAATGTCACTAAGATGTTTATTCAAAGATGTTAGTTCACCATTTCTATCCATTCATCCTTATCACTATCACCATCACCTCTATTATCAACTATCGTCATCGTCATCCACCATTATCAACTATCAATTTTAGTCACAACCATTACTGTTGTCAATCGCTACAATTGACCATCACCACCATTAGCCACTATTTATAATCAATAACACCAACCACAATCATTATATGTCATCAATTACCTTCAACATTCACCATCACCTTTTAGCTATCACTATCATAAATCATAACTATCAACCGTCACCATCAACTACTACCATCGATCACTATTGCCAGCCACCATCACCATTAGATACTCTCATAACACCACCATAACCAATATCAACCCCAATTGACACCTACAACCACCACCACTAGCCATAACTAACCAATCACCATATAATTTTTAAAAATATTTGTTGATAATAGTAGATTAATTTTGGTACTTTCTTAAATTTTATATTATTAAGTTTTAAATATAGACAATTGTATTGATCATTTAAAAATATATCAATTTTTATTTAAATTTTGTATCGAGTCAAACTATGATAAATAAAGTAAACAGAGTGAGTATATAGTGTTTCGATATCTGCATTGAAGTTTGACTAAATTCAAGTTCGCACATTGTAGAACCCATTTCTGAGATCGACGACGTTCCAAACGATAATTTTTTTCATTTCCCAAAACTCAAACTCAAAACATCATATCAAAAGTGAATAAATCTCAACAAGGTATTATTATCTTACGAGCAGTTTGCTATACTCTATTAATGTCTTTCTTTAGTTTATCATAAGCAATCGAGCAGAAGCAGGTTTCTCTCTTTCTGTTTACTTAATGTGAACCCTACCCGTACAACACATGTTATTTTGTTTTGTTATGGTTGTCTTTTCCTCTAGTGAAAAATATTCCAAAAGGCTCCTTCATTTTCAAGTCCCTTTGGCATTAATATTTTTGAACAACAAAACATTAATGGATCTTATGCCAAAATTGTTAAAGCTGTATTCACATTAATTAAATATCTGCATCACAATAATTATTTAGGAGAAAATTTAATAAGAAAATGTACAAATATAAAACAGTGAAAAATGATAAAAAGTGATATTTATAAAGTTTCACTTTTTGGTGTGCAGCTTTTAAGATTTGTCTCTGTGATAACTGCAAGGTGTCTGGAACTCACTTTACACCTTTTCATTAACTGTAAATAGGACTATTTTTTTATTTATTATATTACATAATTTATTTGACCTTAAATTCATAAGTTCGAGTCAGATGGTAAAAAAATATTATTTGTTTCAAGAATATAGTAATTCATGAGTAGTGTTAATTTATCAGTCAATAGATCGATCTTAGAATACCGACAAAGGAAGAAGGTGTATACTATTTTGATTTCAATTTGAATGGAGAAAAATATTATAATACGATGAAAGTCATTGATTCAAATAATTTAGTGGTAAGATTTATTAGATACAATATTTTATGATTGTACCAAGAACTTTTTCTATTGTATTTAGTGATGATTTCAATTATAGGGTTTCTAATATATTATAAAAGGAAGTGTATCATATAAATTAAAATAAATAAATAAAGTAATTGATTATAGTAAGTCATTCTTGTTCTACTTTTTAGGTTATCATATCAAGTTTTATATTAAGAATTTCCTATTGTTCAAGCGCATAATTATGATTTTGAAGATTTATTAATTTTTATAACGATTTCAAGTTGACATATAATAATAATTATGTAAATATTTATATACATTTGGTTAATTATTTTATATATATACTTGATCTAGAACAAAAACTATTTAGTTCACGACAATTCATAAATTTACCTATTGTATTGTAGAATTCTCACTTACTATTATTATAAATAGAAAATAGTTAAAAATGTCTTTAGACTATCGCAAAAGATCTATATAAATATGTCTTTCATTCATTTATTTTGCTAATAATAGTCTTTTGATTACATTGTTGGCTCCAATTATTAAAATCCATCCACTCGATTTTCTGACTTACCCGACTAAATTTAAATTTGTTTCAGAAATCTTATATTGGAGATAAATCACTCAAAGGCAATTTCATATACCTAATAAGGCTTGAATTCAAAGTCTCTGATTAAAAATGAATGAATACTTATCATTCGTACACGACTCACTAAATTCTTTTAACTGTTCTTTGTCAAGTATTGTGAACAACCATCAAGATCTCACTATTGTAATAGAAGATTGGATTGGAGACTGAGTGGATTGTGTTTTTCACAAGATAAAACTGAATAAGCCAAAAGATAAAAAAGGATATATTTCACCTCAAAGAAATGGTGATTTTTTATTTTTATTTTTGTATAAAAGTACAAATTATAATTTTCACATGTTGACCAGTAACTTTAACTGAAACTTGTAAATACTTACAATAGGGGTTTGGACATAAAGAATGTGATATATAAAAAGAAATATTTTTTTAAAAAAAATTAAGTTTAAATATTGAATTGAAGTTATGTTGAAACATATAAACTCATCTTCTATCCGTCCAATATATAAACTCCATAAAAAATATTGTGTACATAAATCAAAAATAACTTTTAAGATACATATACTAAAATTTAGAACATTCTTAACAAAAAGTCTAATTTCATCACTAAGCGTGGCAAAAGAATCTCAATCATTTCCATACATGTTCATAGTCTTCAAAAGAGTCAAACTATGGAAAGTCATATAAAGTTATGTCAACAAAAGCATCAACATATATATCAAGTATAGTTTCATAAGTGAAGTATGAGAATAATAAAGTATACATAATCTTATTCTTATCTTTATAAGGTAAAGAATCTGCTTTAGAAGTTGTATACTTAGGCCAATACCAATAACATACTAAAATATAATTGTGTACACTTCATTTTTTTCGGCCGTCATTTGTGACCCTAATTATAGTTTCATAACAGAGGTATGAGAAGAATGAAGTATACACAGATCTTATCCTTATCTTTATAAGATATAAAGACTGTTTTCAAAGTCATATAGTTTGGTCAATACCAATAACATGCTAAATATAATTTTGAGTACACTTCACTCTTTTCAGATGTCATTTGTGACCCTAAGTATAGTTTCATAAGTGAGGTATGAGAAGAATGAAGTATCCACATACAGTTAGGTCAAACCAACAACATACTAAATATAATAATTTTTTGTACACTCTTCAAATGTCATTTGTGACCCTAAGTATAGTGTCATAAGTGAGATATGAAAAGAATGAAATGTACGCAAATCTTATCCTTATCTTTGTAAGGTAAATAGACTGTTTTCAAAGTCATATAGTTTGGTCAAACCAATAACATACTAAATATAATAATTTTGTGTACATTTCACTCTTTTCTGATGTCATTTGTGACCCCAAGTATAGTTTCATAACTAAGGTATGAGAAGAATGAAATATACACAGATCCTATCCTTATCTTTATAAGGTAAAAAGACGACTTTCAAAGTCATATAATTAGGTCAACCCAATAATATACTAAATATAATAATTCCGTATACACTCCACTCTTTTCAGACACCACTTATAACACTAAGTAGTTATTCTATATCATGTCATATAGTTAGTTCATGGAGCTCAAAAATCATAACAAAATAGCAATGAAATGGAAATGTACGTAGTAGTTAGTCCACATTTAAAGATCTAAATGCCTTTATATTAAAAGCATACTATATAATAAAATTCATCAAATACTCTAGAACTCTCTCTTCTGCCACTATAATATATAAGTCTATGTATATATGATATGATGAGAGTTTTCAGAAGAGTGAGGGGTCATATACTGTGTGTCTTGTCTAGGTTGAAAATGACTAAAGCTTCTGCATACACTTAAAAATCATGGCACTGAAAAACATGGCATTTTAATGAGCATTAAAATTGGAATAGTACTATTGATAAAGACACTAGAGTAATAATATGAGTAAAAAAAAAATACATTAGTTTTTTAGTTCTATTTTCCAGCTTTTTCTTATATTCATTGGTCCACAAAAGTTAATTGAGACATATATATATATATATATAGCAAGTGATTTGGCTTCATATTCTTGTGTGATATTGAATGTTATGAAATAGACTTTATGGAATACATAGCTTTAATCCTATTTCCAGCCTTTTTTTGTACTCATCATTTGGTCCACCACTCAAGACCATATAATTGCCACGAGGCTTCTTATTCTTTTTTATGAAAATTGACTTTTCAGATTTAGACACGACGATCTATCAAAAATAATTTTTATTTCGCTAAAAATGCAGGTAGATAAGATTTGTGTACATTCCGCTCTTCTCAAATTTCACTTCTAGAATTATATTGAGTGTATTGTTATTATTATTAGCAAATTTCGATACGAAAATCTATCAAAAATGGTTTTTTTAAATCTAAAAATGCAGGCAAATAAAATTTATGTACATTTCATGCTCTTTAAATCTTACTTATGAGGTTACATTAAGTATGTTACTATTATTGTTGACTATTAATTTGGATATCACAACCATAGATTGTTATAAGATAGGTAGAATTTCTTCGTCTTTAATTAACTAGATGTTTGGATTCAAGATTAGAGTATAAAAAAAAATCCGCATGAAAAGTGTTTCTCCATTGTTAAGTCATACTTGACAAGTCTGAAATAATTGATGTTTCAATACATATATCGAACACCAATAAAAAGAAATTCTCAAATATTGAAGGATTAATTATGTGGAGAGGAGGAAGTAGATAATTAATATCCATTTCATAGTTATGTTCATGAATTTACTTAGGTTAATTAGTTTTTATGAATTGATCAATAATAAATAAAACTTATCTTCAAAAAATCTATCATAAAAGGCATTGCAAGAGATCTTCAGACACCTTCAAAAAGATATGAAAACCACTGAATATATACTTTCAACTTAATCCATATGATAAATTAATGATCCATTCTCATGAATTCAATAATTATAAACTTTAAATTTTCATCAAAGAAGTTGTTACTCATATAAATCTTGAAATTAAACCATAATATCTTTCGAGAAATGATATAATGAGATTCAACTAATTCAGATTAGCTTATCAGACCCCTTCAGCTATTAGGGTTTTCAACATCAAGAGTAGATATATGTAAGAAGTTACTAAAATTTAGAAGTATATAATGAATTCAATAATAAGAATCATATTCTAAATTCGTATTTCCGTATAATTAAACCAAACAAACAAATTGAAAAGATCGAGAACATGTAGAGGACAAGATACAAAAAAATTAAAATAATAAAACCAACTTTATTTAACTAAGTCTTACAATAAAACATAGTTTACATATATTGTTCACTCCTCATATAAAAAATCTAACTTCACTAGCATTTTTCATCATAACCACCAAAAGTAATTATTTCAACTACACTTGTTAAAACAATAAAAAAAACTACTCAATTTTTTCATCATCTTCTATAAATGGAAGATGACAAATAATAATTATTAGTCATCAAAGTAGCATCTTTTGATGATGACACACTTTGAAATTGTTTATTATTACAAGAACTACATTTTATTATCTTCATGACATGTGATGATGATGATGAAGAAGAAGCACAAACACTTTGTCTAATTTCCATTGCCTTTGCCATTTCATGATTGGCTAATTCAATCAAACACTTTGCTTCTTGTCTCTTCTCTATAGCCATTGCCTTTTCTTCCATTGCTATTTTGAGGATTTCATTTGCTTCACTTTTCAATCTTGATACTTGTGTTGTTGCCTCTTCAATGATTTCTTTGACTTCATCATTGTTTTGGACTATGTAATTATTATTGTGATGATGAACATGATCACTTTGACCAACAAATGATGACAAATGAGAATAATTGTGTGTGTTTTGGTTATAATAATTTGGAGAAGTGAAAAGTTCAAGATCAAGATTAGGCAATATTCTTGAATATTGATCATGTGAGATATGAGTAGTAGTAGTTGTTGTAGTAGGCAAGAAAAATGGTTTTGGTATTTGCACATCATGGCATTCTTTAGAAGTTGTACTTTGTGGTTTGCATGAATCTTGATGCTCAATAAATGTTTCAACTCTGAAAAAGAAGCAATAAAAATGGGAGAAAAAAAAGTAGATTAGTTAGAAGAAGGTATTTATATATATATAGAAAAACATACTATAATTCAAATTCACTATCAGAAAATCGCTAATTTTTTTATTAAAAATATTTCCAATGAAATCTATCAGAATTTGACTCGTTAAGCCAAATTTTGACATGATATCTGTCAAAAATTAGTAATTTTCTGATAGTAGTATTCATGTTTTTAACTAAAAGATAGTGATTTTATCATCATATATCATATATATTATATATAAATAAGGAAGAGATTTTCAAAAGTGAGCACACTAAATATGTAGTACCTTTACAATACATATTCATTAGGTTTTAACATTAAAGATGTTACCAATTCAAGTAACATGGTAATCTCATCTTGATATATGTGTATAATATATATAAGATAGTATAAATTTTATTTTTTATGCTATTAAGTCACCTAAAAGATACTTACAATTAATCATCCATACACAAAAAAAATTTACAACAAAGAAAAAAGAAGAAGGAATTACGACTATCAATTTCTATCGCTAAACAATGAAAATTCATCGTTTGCTAATTAATTCTATTTAACGACATACCAATGACATTTTACAACGAGATGATGTTATTAGCTACAAACTATTTAGTGATAGATTAGCCAGCAACAAATTTCGTAGTTAATTCTTAATTTTTTTAATAGTATGTTTAATATAACCTAGAAAATAAGACATGTTAACTAATTACCTCATGCAACAAATTAAGATACACTGATAAAAATTAAAACAACAACATATTCAATGTAATTTCACAAGTAGAATCTGAATAGGACGTAGTGTGTATGCAACCTTACTTCTATGAAGATAAGTAGACCGTTTCTTATAAACCCTCGACTCATATAAAACTTAACACAGATTTATAAATGGATAAAATTAAGAAGATGAGTTTACCTAGAGAAAACTCTTCCACAATCACAAGAATGGCCTCTAGTACCACAAGTTTTGATGTGAGCTTTATAATCTGATTGAACAGCATAACCTTTGTTGCATTTTTGACAAATCCATTGTTTGTAATTACTATGTTTTCTTCTAAAATGTTTTTTGATTCCAACAAGATCACCTAGTGCATGACAAGGATCATGGTGAACACAACTTGGCTCTGGACACACATATACTCTCTTCTTAATCACTTGATCCATCTCATTTTTCTCTTCTTCCTGATCACGTTGAAAATATAATTAAGTAAATAAAATTATATTTCTGATTTATAACAAAAAAATAAAAAAATAAACATATATAATCATATAATCTAACATGCTATTTTATATTTGTTCCACTTTATGTGACTATGTTTGACTGAGGGCTACAATCTAAAAATGAAAGACTTTTGAAAATTGTTGTCGAAAACTAAGCCTTAGAAATGTATGTGGTTATTATAAATCATTTCAATAAGAATAAATAGAGAAATTTAATTAAAAATGAATTACTATTTTTAAATACTGAAATGTGTTGTTCTTGTTAAAAAAGAAGAAGAAGAAGAACTTCATGACTTGCACGTGAGGAGATGTGTTGAAATATATATGGTATAATTTAGTAAATTCTTAAAATTTTATTCTTATCATATCTTTCTCGGCCTTGTGGCTAAGATCAAGTGTAACATCTGTTCTTATCAGCTTAGTATCTAATGTGTGAATTGTCGATCCACACATGATATTAACTCAATTTTCAAAAGGGGAAGATCACCCCTCATTAAAAGAAGAACTTGTGTTCTATCGAACAGTTTAAGATTTTAGATGAGACGATATTGATGACGTAATTATACATAAATTAAATACCTTCTTCTTCAACTTCCATGGAACCTTATGGCGACGACGATGCATTTGAAGATTTTGCTCTCTTTGAAAGCTAAGATTGCAGATTTCACAAACGTAACGATCAGATTCCATTAACATCTCAGCTGTTAGATACACAACTTGTGCATCGGGATCTGTGCAAATTTGTAAATTCAATTACGAGTTCAACAAAATTAAGTAGTATTCCTATATAAGTCGAACAACCCTAAACATATGTGTGTTAACAATAATAGCGGAGCCAGTAATTTTAACTCGTGAATTCCAAAAAAAAACACGAAGCTTAAGAAAATTCAATAATTAAATTTATACAGTATAATTTTTAGACGAAAGGGGTTTTATCAACCAAACCTCTTCCTTAATTGGCTTTAGCTCCACCCTTGACTATATTATATAGATAAGGTTAAATAATCATAACCCAACTTTCTCATCTATAACATTTAAGTTCTGAATTAAAAAACACAAGGTCGGAACTAGAGAGAGCCAGAAGGAGGTCATGTGAATTCTTTTTATCGGAAAATTACACTATATATGTAATAGATAGATAATGAATCTTTTGATGAAAATTCTGCTTCTGCCACTGACTAAACATGAATTTAGAGTTATAATGGACACACAAGAGCTAAAATTCAAGTGTTCCACAACATTATCTCACATATGAGGAAAAAAAAGTACCATTCTTCATATATTTATGTAAATTAAAGTAAAGAAAATATACAAATTAATTAATTAAAAAAATATATACCTGGAGTACCAGCAGGTCTTCTTTTTCTTTTGATAATAAAACCATTTTCTGGAGAAGAAAATGGATCAGAATAATTAGAAGGAGCACCAAACAAGAAAGAGTTGCTAGTTAGCATGGAGAAAGAGAGAGAGAGAGAAAGAGATATATTCAATATGATGAAATGTTGTTTTTTTGCTTCTTAGCTTTTTGTATAATAGATAGATAGAAGAGGAGAACCAGTTAAATAAAACCATTATATATATAGTACGATAACAATATATTTGATGTAATCGCATAGGTAGTACGATAATAATATATTTAGTATAATTGTGCGATTGGTTGAAATATGTGTACCCTTAGAAAGGGTAGGTGTATGCAAATTTATCCTTACCATTATATAGTACGACAACAATATAGTCAGTGTAATCACACAACTGAAATTTGAAAAGGGTGGGTATATACAATTTTATCATTACCAATATATAGTATGCCGATAATATATTCAGTGTAATTGCACAACTGAAATATGAAAACAGTGGGTGTATGCAATCTTATAACTAGCAATATATAGTACAACAATAATATATTTAGTATAATCGCATGACTGGTTGAAATATGTGTTCCCCTAGAAAGGGTAGGTGTATGCAATTTTATCCTTACCAATATACACTACAACAAATATGATATATAGCTACAAAATTATTAACCACGACATCAAATTTGTCACTAAATGTTTACTTTTAGTGACAAAATTTACTTTTCGTTCTTAAATATATGAGACACATACTTTTAATGACGAAACATAAAAATCCATAGCAAAGTTTTGTCCACTAAAGTTTTCCACCAAAGAATTAATTGGCGCCATTTGTTAAGTAGTGTTAGTCACAAATTTAAAGTTATTAGTGACACATTATTTCGTCACTAATAATGTATCTAATTCATGACAAATTATTTTGTCTTAAAATTTATTAATTTTTTGACACAAAAAAGTTTCATCTAAAAAAGAATGTTGTTACAATATTAACAAATTTGAGTTCGTAGTTAAATATTATAAGTTTTAGCTATACAAATTTAGATTTAATTATGACATTTATTTTCGTCACTAATTATATAAATAATTGGTGACAAAGATTTTATTGTCTCTAATCAATCTGTAATTTAGTGACAACAAAAAAATTGTCACAAAATATGTAAGGTGTTAAATAGCGACGACTTAAAATTTGTAGGGAATAATTCAACTATTTGCTATGAAAAAAATTCATAGCTAAATACAATATTTTTGGATACAATTGTTCATAATTACAAGTGACAACTTACAAAAAGAATAATACAAGTACTTCATAAGAAATAGACAGAGTCCATTCGTTAATTGGCGAGGGAAAATATTTAAACCAACCAATTCGATCGATTTTGTAAAAATGAAAAAGTTCAATTCATAATTTTTTTTAAATTATGCAATTATAAAATGCATCATTTGAAATATACAATCCAGGTTATAAATACCGTGAGTGGGGTACGGTTCTACCACTATATTGCTAAGATTTGTTGGTTTAAAACTTTTGTTTTTTATTTGATACACTTTCATCGATAAAGACGATAGAGAGAATAATATCTCAAGTCTTGGTGCTAAATTTTGTGCGTGTCTATTGATTTGTGATTGGTAAACTGCATAGACTAAGTCGATCTATTTGTTTCTGCCTAAAAATATGTACATATTTAATAGTAATTCCACATACGTAGTAGAGCAACTATATAGAGATAACATCGACTTACAAACTTAGACTTTGCAAAGGTGCGAAATATTTCATTAATTTCTTTTAACTTTTTCATCAGTGTGAAAATTGAAATAAACTAAGAAATAAAAACACAAATGAAAGAAATGAACCAACTAGGATTTCAAATATATTATGATGAATTACTATATTTATGGGTATCGATGTGTTTTTCAAAAAAATTATTTTGTTGATCGAACTGAATCGATTATTCAATTTTTTTTAATAAAATCGAAATTTTAATTTTATATAATTTTATAATTATACTGAATAATTTATAAAATTTATAAAAATAAATAAATAAAATGACAGAATCGTATTGAATATATTAAAAGAAATTTAAAAAATATGCAGTTTAATTAAAATATAATCTACATTTGAATGAATTGTGGGTGGTAAATTTCATGCATTTGTGTATGTGTATAAATAATCATATACTTCCTCCGTCCCAATTTATGTGGCACTTTTCGGATTACGAGATTCAAACAAGTCTATCTTTGATCGTAAGATTTTCATACATCTTTTAAATGTTTTGAATTGTCAATTTTTTAGTCTAATAGTACTTTTTACGTAGTTTATAAATATATAAATTTCATTTCTAAAATTTGAAGATTCCATGCGTAAATTGCTGGTCAAACTTAAACTGTTTGACTTTTGAAAAACGAAAAGTGCCACATAAATTGGTACAGAGAGAGTAATATATTATTTCTACAGAAGTTAAATTTGAAAGAAATGAATGAAGTTAAAAATAATCTAGCGCTCTCACTTCCAACTTTAAGGTTGCGAGTTCGAGTCCCCAAGAAAGCATAATGTGGGAGCTGCTCCTGGGGAGGGTCTTATGGTTGTGAGTTCGAGTCCCCAAGAAAGCATAATGTGGGACTCCCTCCTAGGAGGGGTTAAAAAAAATTGAGATCATAGGAACATTAACTTTTTTTGTAATAATAAATTTATTCCTAATTAATACATTTAAGAACAATTTTTTTTTTTTTTATAGAAAATATAGTCATTAGCGACGAAATTAGATTTTGTTCAATTACAAAATACATATAACTTTAGAGACAATTGATGTCATCACTGATTGAAGTAAAATAATTAGCGACGACATAGTTTTGTCGGTAGTAATAACCTTTTTAGTGACAAAACATACAATTAACTACAAAAAATATACTTTTTACGACAAATAAATTTGTCACAAATGTTTAAGAATTTGGGGACGATTTTTCTTTTTGTAGTTATATAATACTTTCAGCGATGAAACTGTCACGACCCAGACCGCCGTGATTGGCACCCACACTAACACTCCGGTGGGAGAACCACTACTACAACCCAAACCAAACAACTAATCCAAAACTAAGGCATTTAAGCATAGGAAAGTAGAAATAATAGCTAAAAACGGAAGTTCCCATAAACTTCAACAAAAGATCTAACAACTAACAACTAACAATGTGGAAGAATAACCTAGAACCTGAAAGTTAATGTACCCAAACATTCTAACAATGAACCAAGTCTAAATAAGAAAGGGATACAACCCCAACTAATGAACTAATCAACTAGCTAAAACAAATGTCTAAGCCCGGAAATGGTGGACATCGACGAAAGAGAATCCCATGGCAGCCCAAAAGAATTGGCTCACCCTTGAATTCTAAGCGACAATCACTGATCTTCTAAGAGAGGTCTGTCAGTAACCGCTTGAAGATGCCCTGTACCTCAACAAAAATAAGAGCAAGTGCAGTATCAGTACACAACCACAGTGTACTGGTAGGATCACACGGCTATCCCACTAGTGCAACATAAACAAGTCTAACAACATTATAATCACATGCATATATATCAACATATACAACATTATCAACATTTACGAACAACGAGCAACTTCACATTTTATATCAAATCATTGGTCCTCTTATGGAACACAAACAGTTAGCATGCCGGAACGTGGCAATCAATCCCATATTTAAGCCGGAACTGACAACCGATCCAAGTTAGTTATGCCGGAACGTGGCAACCGATCCCATTCACACACCACAATCACAATCACAAGTATATCATCAAGATCATACAATTAAGTCATGGCATTCATCAATTCTCTATCTCATTTACAACAAGTGTGATCAACATTGCAACATTCATACATATACAAGTATCATAATGAAGCAAGAACAATCATATATCACATAATCATAGAATCACAACCATCACCTACCTCAAAACAAGCTTGAAACCCTAAGAAACTTGATCCTTCCCTTTTCGGATTCATTTCTCTTGTTCTTGATCTACAAACAATTACAATAACACTGAAATCAACAAACAATCGCTAATTATCCGAAACTATAACAATTCTCAGAACCCTAGATCAAACCCATGATCCAAATCGTCCAAATTAAGGTTGTTTCCACCATAGAATCTATAACAAAATCCTTCCCTATCAATATTCACCCATTCTATTACGTTCTACGGATCGAAAGACTGATTCGGGGAGTGAAAAACTTACCTTTAGCCTCAAGAATGGTGAAAAACGAGTAGGAGTTGCCTGAGGGTCGTTCCTTAGCTCAAAAAGTTAAAAAGTGCACAATTAGGTTGTTTTGGGGTTTATTAACGACTTTAATTCACGTCGGGCCCGCCATATTGGCGATGCTAGAGTGGCAAAAGCCCCCGCCAAAGCGGCCAGAACGAAACATATAGCTATTTCAAGAATTCCAAAATTCTCATTTCACAACACACCTCTAACCCGCGATGATCAAAAAATACCCTTTACTCTAAGATCAATTCCAGGAGTTCTAGTCGCCCGAATTCAATTTCGTAAAGTCGTACGGATTTCTTAGCGAGTTATGTAACTACTCATTTAATCAAAACCATAAGTGATTCACCCGATTGTTACCAGATTTCCCTACACCTCAAAGACTCCGATTTCGTCCAAATATGGACAAGGTTTGGAAAATCCAAATACTACGAAAAAAATTTCCGGCCCCAAATTTCCCCCTGTTGACTTTTCTATAACGACGGAATTAGGTCGTTACAGAAGCACTAAATTGTATTTGTATACTTTTAGCGACCCACATTTAGTGACGAATGATTGACCAATTATTTTTCGTCTCACAACATTTTTAGTGACGAAATATGATTTATAAATGATGAAATTTAATATATTCAGTGTAATCGCATAATTAAAATAGATACGAAGATAGTGGGTGTATGCAATATTTTAAGTACTATCAATATATATAGTATGACAATAATATATCTAGTATAATCGCATGACCGGCTAAAATATGTGCACCCCTTGAAAGAGTAGGTGTATGCAATTTTATCCTTAACAATATATAGTAGGACAATAATATGTTCAGTGTAATCGCACAATTGAAATATGCAAGTAGTGAGTGTATGCAATCTTATATATAGCTATCGATATATAGTACGACAATAATATATCTAGTATAAACGCACGACTGACCAGAATATGTATACCCCTAGAAAGGGTAGATGTATGCAATTTTATCCTTACCAATATATAGTATGATAATAATATATTCAGTATAATCACACGACTAACAAAAATACGTGTATTCCTTGAAAGAGTAGGTGTATATATGCAATTTTATCCTTACCAATATATAGTACGATAATAATATATCTGATATAATGGAACGACTGGCCAAAATATGTGTACCCTTGGAAAAGATAGGTGTACACACAATTAGAATATGAAAAGGGTGAGTGTACGCAACAACCTTACCCCTAAAAATATATAGTACGATTCTACATATTTTTTCTTTTCTTAAAACAAAAGAGAAAGTGCGTTTAATTAAGTTTATAAACTGATTAAATTCGTCTATATTTATTTATGGTTTATTTATGAATTTTCTTCTTATAAAAAAATTATATATTATACTCAATATAATCAATATAATTAAACAGAATTAGTGACAAATATTTTAAAGCAATTTAATTGTGTACATTTTTTCACGCCTATCATACAGAACTTAAACTCTATTTATAAATGATACTGTTAAATTTATTGTAGTAATTATAATTATTTTTTAAGTGATTCAATTATTTTGTTTTTCTTATATTATTAATGCATAATATTTAAACTCATAAAATGACATGGGAAAATAACGCAATAAACATTAATTGATAAATTTATAAAAAATAATAATTAATCTCCTATAATAGATTAATTATATTTATAGTGTATGATAAAAAGAAAAAAAAGACTATTTTTTTAATACATAAGTACTAATATTTAATTTCAAAACTTATCTTACTATTCTTTTCTTAATATATCAGTAGCACAAATATACTTGTATTAATTAGACGTACTAATTTGTACTCTAATAAGTGAAAATTCCCTTGAGATTTGACATTTGTACAAGTACCTAAAATAGGACCAAACATCTTTTCTTGTCTAAATAAAAAAATCTTTTTTTAGCGATACGAAATGTGGAAGCATGATTTATTTTTTTGTACGGTTAATAAGATATTTTCATTTCGATTTTTGGGAATAATAAAAAGCTATAGGGAATATTGTCTTGAGAAATGGGTCATATAATATGTGAATTCAAATTTAATCAAACTCAATATAAATATTAAATACCTAAAAAAAACTTTTTTTTTGGTAGTTGGGAAATCACTATTCACTAATTATAAAAAGCCAAGGTGGAAATGATTGTTTTTGTACAAAATTGGTGAAAATGAGTCCTCTACTTTATTGGTTTCATATTCTGTCTATGCTATGAATTTTCACGTGGTAGTTTTTATTACAAATTTATTTATGTTGATATGATGATGGTGTGATAATTAAGGTAAAAACAAATAGAGGATTTATCGAAATTATTTTTCTACTTCATAAAAATAAAATAAGGTGTAAGTAATGAAATTTATTTCTTTGGTTTTATATTAGTTGTTCAGATTCTCTTTATATATTTCTTTAAAATGTATCAATAAAAATAAATATACTATTTTACTAATTTATTCATAAGAAATTTTAAACTTGTTTACGGTTAAAAAAATAAAATTAAAAAAGGTAAAGTAGGAAAAATTTAATTAATTTTATTCTGGTTTTATAAATTGAGAAGTACTTCCTTCGTCCATTTTTGTTCATATTTAACTTAACACCCTTTAAGAAGTAAAACAATACATTGTTTATTATATCACCCTTTATAATAGATTCATGTCTTGAAAAATTACTATAATTAATAATAAGAACAAATTAAAAATTAAAGGATAAATCTCTTGATTTGTTAAACTGAATATCTATTTTAATATAATGGATATAAGTAGAGATGGAGGAAGAGAATAACTTGGGACAACTATTTGATAGAGGTAAATAAATCAATTTTATTGGTTTAACAGTTTATCCAACAATTATTGATCTAATAATTAAACACAATAATTATTTATCATAAACAAGTGTTCAATTATGGAAGAACTAATTACGACAACTCGAAAAGGTTTTGTCAATTTTCATTTTCCTAATCTATAGTTCATGATTAATTTCATTTCATATATAATTTAGCCTTGATAATGACTTGACTTATATTGTTCACAAACAAAAAATTAAATAAGTGCTAATCAATTAACCTAACAACATAAACATAAAAATTGTCCCTATTTGGCTCTTTGGAACCAAACAAGATAACATGAGACTTCAACTATTTGTTTATTATTATTATTATAGAAATAAATTGATGCCACAAACTCTTGACTTTTATTTCTTCGTCGACATCATATAATATATGTTTAGAAAAATAAATGAAAGTTTTTTATCAATTTTTTTTTTGTAATTGAGAATGAAGTTATTATTATTTATATATCAAACCATGAATTAGTTATTATTTTCAATTTTTTTTGGAAAAAATCCTGAATATTTATCTCAGAGAAATTTGGAGAAAATGACAACAAATGCTAAACTTATTCATCAAGAAAATATATAAATATAGTAGGTTATATTATTAATTGAACATTTTTAGAAACAAAAACTCGTTAAATTAATTAATTTAAAGTTTCCAATGGGGATCATCACCATTAGAAATTGACTTGTCAAAAACATTTTCGATGATTTTTTCTTAAAAAATCAAATATTTCTGAGAGTGTTTCCGACGATAAAGTAATGAGTACTCTAAAGTAATTCTAAGGTGGCTCTCCGCTTCTATATATGTTATGGAATAATTTTTGTTATGAGTGTGTCAAAATATTAAACGATAAAAATAGTATAGTACATTAAGTAGTAGTACAAAATTTGTTTTTAAAAATCGAAACATGAGGTCGTGGTTTCAAACAAAGCCTTAAATAAAAGTGAAGGACCAAGTTGCTGCAGGTGCAATTATAATCTATGTCTTGGATCTGAAAACATATCATTTGTTTGGATGTGAAAAATAAATAATAATAATAAATAAAATAAAATATATATAGTATATATATAATTAGATTTGTATTAATATGAGTTGTAGAGGGATGATTGAAAATATTCCTTCGTCCTTAAACATAAGTTTCATGAGATTTGAGTATATGAGAATGGAAAAAAAAATCTTGTTGAAAGCACTGCAACAGAAATGGACTCTGCAATGTACGAACTCGAATTTAGTCGTGATGGAATGATCGAGATCCCTCCAGCTTTAACCAGATATCTTAGATTCGAGTCTTGAAATTCTATTGGGAGCACCGTCTTAGAAATGGACTGTGCAATCAGGAGCGGAGCTAAGTGGGGGTTCGTGGGTTCGGACGAACCCAATAGCTTTTCCGTAGATCATGTATTTGTATTAGATAATTAAATAAACATATATGTAAATTAACTTGTGAATCCCTAATAAAACTGATTGACGGCTCAGTGGTAAAGAAGGGATTGTGGAAATGCTCTCCACGCTAGAGTTGTGGGTTCAAACTCCACTAAAATTTAGAACCCTAAACTCTTAATCCTGGTTCCGTCTCTGCAATGATGCAATGCGCAAATTCAGATTTAGCAGAGCTCAATGCATGCAAATATTGGGCACCAAATAAAAAACAAAACAAAAAAAATAAATTGAATTTTACTAACATGAGTTATGGTAGATGGTTCAGATCGCTCCATCCTTAATCAGAAATTTTGAATTTGAACCTTAGAACTTCATTAGTAATGTTGCCCAAGTAATAGACTTTGCAATACACGAATCCAAATTTAGTCGAGTTCAATACAAATACCGAGTATGATGGGAAACCAAAAAAACAAAAACAAAATTGAATTTCAGATTAGTTGTTTTCTAGTGTTTGTAAAGGACCCCCACCCCACCCCCACTCCCCCACACCCTACCCCTATTGAAAGGATATATATATTCTTACATAAATAAATAATTTAGATTCTCTAATCGATGCAGCATATTACAAAGAATGAATGTCTTCGTCAGTCTATCAATTATATGTTCCCTTACTCATTATCATCAAGATACCTTTTCTGGTAAATTCATTTTTTTTTATCGATAACATATCACATGAATAATTAAGTGATAAAATATTTAGTACTTATATAGAAATTTGTGAATATTCACAAAAAAAAGACTAAAAATATATGTTTCAATTGATTGAAAGTTAAATACGTTAAATCTTATATCATAAGAATTAAAATCAGAATTTAATTAACCAAAATAAACATTCTTGATGAAGATAATAATTAACCTGTTATTATGTAACAAAATTCAGTATTAATATAAAAAAATTACACGGTCTTATGTAATTTAATTTAAATCCTTTTCTTTTTTGTTCTTTACAAACTATTTTGAAATGCGTTGATTGAGCCGGAGATTTAGAAATAACGTTTCTACCTCTAAAAGATAGAAATAAAATTTATGTATACTTTATTCTAATTAAATTTTTTCCGTAGAATTACATTGAGTATATTATTGGAGAAACTATGTAATTAGATAGACGTCACTATCATATATATATATATATATATATATATATATATATATATATATTAAGGAAAATTACGCGTATAAGCAAATATATATTAGTTAATTAGTTAACATAGCTATAGTTTGCCATAATTACTATTCGCGACCTACTTTTAGCTATAATTACTCTACTCAACTTTTTAGTTTTGTATAATTCGCACGTTTGTATAATTCAAAATTTGTATAACTTTTGTATAATTCGAAATTTGTATAACTGTTTACACTTCTGATATTTGTAATTGAATAAATTTATTATTTCGAGTTTATACAAAATAACTAAATTATACAAATCCGCGAATTATACAAACGAGGTAGCTTAAACTATAACTACAACCCGTAAATATGCAAACTATAGCTATGGAACATAATTAAGTTTATTATAGTGGCTATTTGCGAACATTTCCCTATTTATTATTTCCTATACTTTCAAAATATTACGTATCTTATCCCTAATTAAGTGATTCCCACCATATATTGAGGAAGATACACTTAGATACATGTATCTTTGCTACCAGATACAATAAATTAGGGAGGGAGGCGAGTGAGATGGAAAGGGAGACGAACGAGATTTGTTATGTATCACACGTGCATGCAAATCACACTAGCTATACACTAGATACATGTATTTGTATGTATTTGTGATACCACATACTGACATACATAGGAGAGTAGTGAACGAGATGAGATAGAGGCGGACGAGATTTGTTATGTATCTCAGATACATGCGAATCCACTTAGATACATTGTATACAGAACAAATTACATCTAATTTTGATCCCATATATTCTGATATACATGTATCTGGATGTATCTGAATGTATTTGAACATACCAAAATCTGATATAATAGGTAATTTTATAAACTAGAGTATATCTAAGTAATTAACTTCTAAATTAGTAAAATTTATGTAAATTCTCTTATATTATTATTATTTTTTTATTTTTTTAACTATAGTTGTTAAGTATTTTGCGGCATTGGATTTGGTAGTACAAAGAAAAGATTTTCCTGTAAAATCAAATCTAATGCATGGCTGTAAATTTTGAAATTCATAAATTTGGGGAACAAAAATTCAAAAAATCAATCATTCATGTTTATATTTTTAGGTTGAGGACAAATAGTCCAAAATCAACATAGTCACTGAGGATGTGAGTGTTAATTACTCTAATCGTTTTGATCTATGTGATGATATTTAATTGGGCACGGAATTTTAAAAAAAGAAGAAGAATATTTATAAATTTATAATCTAAAATGAATCATAAACATTACTCCCTCTGTTCCGTATTGTAGTTGGTCATCTTATTTAAAATATAAATCCTAAATTATTTAATCACGTACTAAATTAAAATAAAAATAATTGAAAAAAAATTCCATTTTACCCTTTCAATTTATATTTCTTAGAAGCCTAAACAAATTTTGAAGTTCCAAAAATTTCTTTTTTCCAAAAGTTTATTAATTGCTTTAGATCTATTCCTATGATATCTATTCATATGCCATATGCTTTCGTTAATTATCTTGATGTCCATCAACATGAATAAAAGGTAAATTAGTAAAATTAAACATCTTATTAATGATTTTTTAAGCACGATATAAAATAAAAACTATTACAACTAATATAGAATGGAGGAAGTTATAATTTGTTTTATTGTACGTAGGAATGTCAAATGAGCGAATTGATTTGATTGAGTTAGTAAATTAGTAGATCATTATCCATGATGAGTTAAAAAAGACGAGAGCCTACATATAGTTTCGGTTAGAGGCGGAGCTAGGATTTCAAGCTTATGAATTTTACATTCTACTTTTTTAAGTAATAATTGAGTTTTAAATTAATTATTTGTACATATTCAATAGATTTTTTAAAGATAAATATAATTTAAACTAAAGCTATTAAATTGGACTGAATCTGTAGACAACGCTCTAGCTCCTCCCTTTGTTCCCTTTACGAGTTCATCCGAACTCAGTAACTTTTGACCCAAGACTTATATTGGAATATATATATGCAGCGTATGATGATTTTTGCATTCCCAAATATGGTCTGTCTTTATGTATTTGGGATGATGTAATTTCTGTATATTGCATGTTTCGGTTCTGGTAGAATGGTAAGTACACTTTCATTCTTAAATAGAGGTTGCAGGTTTGAGCCCGAGATATGAATTCATCTTTATTAGAAAGTATTTTACTTACAACATGGGACTTAATCCTGACGCACATTTAAATTTAGTCAACCCCAATATGAATATCGAATACTCCAACCACTAGTCATTCTACTTTTCAACATTCACTTTATAGAAAATGCAGTGCAATTACTTGTATATATCCAAGACGTGTATTCAATAAAATTTAGTAAGTTCAGTGTTATAGTGGATAAAGTTCAATTGCTTTAATGTGATAATCAATAGTTTTTTGACTTTACTATAATAATAGATAACGTTATACGATTATATATAAATTTTGACCCTTCCACTGATTTTTGACAAAAAAACAAAGAATGTTGTTGCATTGGCTGGATATTCAAAAGAGTTAATGTTTTGTGCACTGACAGTGTAAAGAATTTAAAATAATGGTCTTGTTGACATTAAAATGTTCTATCCTATATCGATTGTTATGTATATGAGTCAAAAGGAACAAAAGCATTGTCGTGAAAGGATACCTCAACAACAACAACATACTCAGTGAAATCCCACAAGTAGGGTTTGAGGAGGGTAGAGTGTACACAGGACTACGGCCCCGACCTCATGAAGGTAGAGAATTCGTTTTCGAAAGACCCTTGGCTCAAGTAACACATATCAAGAAACATACAGAAGAAAGGAAGACAAAATAAATACTAGAGGAAGCATTACAAACCATTCAGAAAAAAAGAACCGTAACAACAACAAAATAATGTGATAACTAAAGCGGACTTCAAGGAAATGAACAGGCAGATAGTTAACATGATCATGAGGTTAAACTGCAGAATTACATCTACTTATTAGTTAATTAGGTTTTCTCTTCCTGTCTTAACTATATATATATATGCAAAACAAAAACTACAGTACAATCATTAATTATAAGTTGCAATTGGAACTTTGTGATACTAATTGAAATTCATGTCTACTTACTTTTACAAATTAACAACTAAACATTTCAACTTCGAGAATGAACATCCAGACACCTCAACTCGTGATACAATATCTCATCTGTTATAATAAAGAACACAAGTACTGATAGCTAGCACTGTTTAGACTTGATAAACAGTTATCAATAAACGAAAATGGATATAGAAAAACCGCGTTGGAAGAAGGCATACATATATGTCTTTAGGATCGGTTCATCCTTTACAGGTTGATATGATCAGATCTCTCTGCAAAGAACATATATTGTATAAGTTAAAAGTAATATTGGAAAAAAACATAGCATTTCTAATGTAGGAATGAAGTTAATGAATTCATAGAATCATACCTCAATCATAGAAGTATACCTCAAGCTTGTCTTCTCCGGTCATTTCTTCAACATATTCCTTAATATTGAAGATCGACTCTTTAAGCTGAGGGCAGTCCCATACTTTGATAAGCTCTAATGACGCAATATCTCCAAAACTGTCTGGGATCTCCATAAGCTCATCACATGTTCTTATATGTAGTTTCTCGAGCACGGGAAAGGAATTCTCTGCATCAACCTGCCATTCAGAAAATAACAACAAATACAATTTTAGCGATTTGAGATTCTGGAAGGTGACATCTTCCATGTTCCATTCTTTCCCCTCCTCGATGATTGCCTCTTCTAGACTTAGTTCTTGAAGGTTGGGTAGGCTAGCAATTCTTGATAGTGCATCGGATGTCAGAGCGAGCCCTTTCAACTTCAGAGTCTTCAAGCTCAAAGGGAAGCCATATGTATTTTCTCTGAATGAATCACAATAAGAATATACATGAAGTTGTTCAAGTTCGTTAAGGACATCCAATCTTGGAAAATAAATCTTCTCTGCTGTACAATCTTCTGGTTGTGCGATACAGACTTCAAGGTTTTGAAGCTTAGGAAACCTTTTGAGAATAATATGCTCCGTGTCTTCTAAACAGGGAAGGTAGAGCGCAGATAATGTTCTCAAATTTTCTAACCTTGAGTCCTCGTCTAACACAGCTGGATCAAAGAGAGCACACCACTTCATCTGCACATCTCGTAGCTTTGCTAGACTCCAAAACCAAGGCGATAGTACCATGCATGATCCCTCTATGTTATACACCGATAGAGTTTCTAGATTGCAGAGGTTTGAAAATGACGGAGGGAGAGCGTTAGCCTTTGTCCGAATGAGTAAGTACTTCAAATGAACGAGCATACCGATTTCATTCAGCAAAGAATCTGTCAATGTTATGCCGTCCAAATCCAAACTTTTGAGAAGCCTCAAGTGTTTTAGGTGACTCTTGTAGGAAAGACGATCATTAATCCCATTGTAGACCTTCAGAGAGAGGAGGTGTTTAACATAAGGATTCTTCTTTTCTGGATTAAACACCACAAAATTTTCATCCAAATGAAAGAGGCGTTGATCATAACAAATGGTAATTCCTCGTGCCATCATACCAGAAGAAGACGGAGCGTTTGAACCTCCTATGAAGTCAAAAAACTTTTCCTTTCTAGATTTTATTGAACAAAAGTCATGCACAAGATCATGAATTTTGCAAATAGAATTATTGAAAGGTATTACCAAGCTACTAGAAATTAACTCATCCACTACTTCTTCTGCACTTTTCATCTCAATCTGCTCCACAAGTCCTTCACCCATCCAAAAATCTTTCAACTCAGAGATCCATATATCTTCGTCCTTTGGATAACTTGCAAGGTAAACTAAACACGGCTTTACATGATCTGACAAATGGTCATAACTTAATTGTATAACCTTCACCACTTCCTCTTCATCCTTAAAAATAAAGGAACTCAAATTATTCAGAACTTCAAGCCACAAAGCCTCTTTCTTTTCCTTCTTTGAAATGACTCCACCGATTAGATCAAGTACTAAAGGAAGCCCATCACACTTTCGAGCTATCTTTTCTCCAACATCCTTTAGTTCATCAGGGCAACGTTCTTCTCCGAATACCCTTTTCTCTAATAACTCCCAACTTTCTTCTGATCTTAGCAATCGAAGATAAAGAGGATCACTGTGGCATTTTCCATGCAAAGCCACTTCCTTTTTCCGACTTGTTAAAATCACTCTGCTTTCTTTCTGAAATTCAGGAAAAGGTCTTGTTAGCTCATCCAATGTTGCAGTATCCCACATGTCATCCAAGACAATAAGGTACCGCTGTCCACATAGTTTTTTCCGCAGCTTATCAGCCACGTCATCATCTATGTCATCCTCACTGAATTTTTCTTTCAAACCAATAACTTGATTGAAAATTTTCTGCAACAACTTTTTCTCATTACGTTCCTGGTCGACTGTGCACCAAGCACAAACATCGAAATGATCAACAATGGACTTATCATTATACACTCTGTAAGCCAAAGTAGTTTTTCCAAGCCCTGGCATGCCGACTATGGCAATGACATCTATCTCAGCTGGTCCGCTGGTGAGCTTCCTAATTATCCACTCTGTCTCCTCCTCAAAACCTACGATTATTTTACCAACTGTACTCGATGACTTTCTTTCAACCGGCTTGTTGGGAGCGTTTGCAACAATTATACCTCTGCTCTTGGGGATCTTCTCTTGTACCTCTTTTTTGAGAAGCTTGATCTTTTCTACAGTATCAGGAAGTATGAAGATAAGCTGCAATAGACCATGATCTCGGGCAAGAATTGAGTTAATGGCATGTTGCGCCTCATATGCCACATCTAGAACACGAGTCCAAAGATCTCTATGCAACTCTTGCTCAACAAACCCAAACAACGATCTTATAGTTTCCAGGTCTTCTTTCACCTGCTTAGTTTCTTCTTTTATCAAAGCAACTGAAGAAGAATTGGAATTGACCAAGTCATTTAAGTTTGTGAGTAGAAGAGTCATGAAGAGCGGTCCATCACTCATGGGGAAGCGGAGCTGTGACGAGTCTGCACGGGCTTTTAAGAAATCATTCTTCAGATCCACCTTCAGGAGTTCAATATTTTCCAGCAAGTTTAGATTTGCACCACTTGCTTCATTCATATTCTTTTCTAAGTTACGAAAAAGAACGAATACCTCCTTGGTAAGTGCTCCAACACGTGCCAAGAGAATAAATAATTTGTCATGATGAATACTGTCTTTGGGCACATCATACAGAATAATCAATAGGAACTCTATCATGACATGAATGTTTCGAGCTGAGGTTCTAGGAGTAGTAGCATTAATCACATGCTCTTGTAGATGAATCAGATATTCTATAAGAATGTCTGGAGAGGCTTCTAGGAGCTGCTTAATGAAACGTCCAACTTCTTCCGACTTTGAAGCTTTCAAATTTGTACAACATATGTGCATAACCTCCAGTGAAACCGGAATTATCTTCAAAAGTAGATGGACTAGCATGGAATTGACTTGAGAGACTTCAAGTTCATTGTCATCTTTTTCATCTGTTTTGTCAAGTTGATAAGACAAAAGGACAAAACAGAAGTGTCCTACTCTCTCTGCCATAAGGTTAAACTGCGGTAAGACATATTCGATTGTCTTATACTCATGAACGCAACCATTTACTTTCAACCTATGGAAATCTCTTAAATTGCCAAATACATTCTGAAGAAGCTCATATTGAGTCATTGATGGGAAAATAGATTCAGCACGAACCTTGTGTAGATAATGGAGATTCAGGAGGAGCACGTCCAAAAGTTCAACCAACTGATCCTCAGTCATGGCGGCAGAATGATGATGATGTGAGATTTTAGAACTTGTGATATTTTCAAGAAGGCGAGGAATGACATGATCCGTTAATTTAACCATCATGTCATCTCCACTACTCTGATGAAAAAGTGACAGAACCAGATCATGAACCTCATATGATATGCAAGACATTTCAGCATTAGGACCATCCGAAATGTAATAACATAGCTGTAAACATGCCAACAAAAATGTCAGCTTTTCAGTTTGATCAACAATTTGATCTTGTTCATTCTTTAACCTCTCTATGAAATCCTGAAGATTGACAATGTCATCGCGAAGTACAGCAGATGATACCTGCTAAAAGACCAAATGTGTATCAAAATTTACTCTAACGTAAATGTTGGCTACTGCATAATCTAAATGTTTATATAGTTTATGTCAAAAAGCATGAGATTTAGATTTCTCAGGAAGTCACTCAACTAATGAAAATTATTCGAGATGTACTCAGCAATATAATTCTTATCTTACCTTATCAACAACAACAACAACAACAAAAAGTCTACAATGTCCTAGGCTATTCATCAACACACAAATTTCAAACTCATTCAGAAAGTGCCACAACAGATCTATGAGAACTCAGAGAGCACTTCTTTAATAAAATATCATGTAATCAAACAAGGGCGGAAATAAAAATAACGATAGCAGAATAGCAAGATAAACAACACAAATAATCATCCAAGTCAATCCCCAGTGTAGTGGGATCTGAGGTTAGAGCGTACCCAAACCTTACTACTATCTCAAAGGCTGTTTCCAATAAATCCTCGCTCAAGAAAAAAATCCAAAAAAAAAAGTAACGGAAATTCAAGAAACAACAAACAATACCAGATAGTAACACAACAAAATAATATACTAATCGAGGTACAAGAAACAACAGACAGTAACATACCAATGAGTTGCTTGCTAATTTCTCCGTTTCCATGTATGCAATTCTCAAAATCTGAACAATTACTCTACTAATTAGCACCACAAATGTCTAGCAAATATTAATTTGTCAAGAAGAAAGTACTAAAAACCAAATATTCTTCAATAATCATACCTTAAAATTAAGAAAATGGTCTAAGGATTAATTAAAGCTTGTTTCAAGAAAGAAGTTCAAGTAATTAATTGGCTGAAGACAAACTTGAAAGGCCACCTAATAGAAAGAAGATTTAAAAATTACTCTAATAATTCATTGACTTCTCCTTTTTAATATTCCCTTATATATTAGGTATCAGTTTTTATTTTTAAACATGATACTTTGACTTTTTTTTTAAAAAAAAACTACGTAAACTATAAGTCACAATCATATCATATATCTCATATATATATATATATATAAAAGAGAATCTTAGGCCCGCCTACGTGGTGCCACCACAAACCAGAATTCCCTTTTAATTTATTTATTTCCAAAATTAGCCTTCCCTTTTCATGAAAAGTTGTGACTTTTATTAAAAATTACGACTTTAATAAAGAATAATGACTTTAATGAAGAGTTGCGACTTTTATGAAAGGTTGCGACTTTTATGAAATGTTGTGACCTTTCCGAAGGATTGCAACTTTTCCAAAAAGTTGTAACCTTTTCGATAAGGCACAATAAACATGTGTTCATACTACCCTTTGTTTTCTATAAATAGAGGGATTTCTTCTCATTTTAAAACAATGAAAATTCTGAACCTCTTCTTCTTCTTCTTCTTCACAATTAAATATTTGTGTACTTTGCTCATGTTTGTGGCTAACTGACAACATTGCTTATGTTACAGATCCTGATACGTATTTTTACAGTCATTAATTTATGCTTATGTAACTAAGGATAAAGGATAAGATGATAATTTTCATTTTCCTTTACATCAGTAATGTTTGTTACTATGTAATCCTGTATGTAAGATAATATAGTGTTTTAATTTTAATGACGGATAAGTTTTAAGTATTATTTTATAAATTCCGTGATATTAAATTCCCACACAAAACGCGGATAATTTTACTAGTTATTAATATATTAAAATTTTCATATATTTTTTTTCAACTCTCGAAATCCGGACACCGCCGCAAAAACTGAGGGAGTAGTACACATTATATCATCTTAATAATCAATTGTGAAAATCATATACACTTCTCTAGCATTATAATATTCATTATATACTCCACCTGTTTTGAGATTCGTTTGATCCATTCTGAAAATTAATTGTCAATTTAAAGTTTTTATAATCAATTGTGCAAAATGTAATATTTTATACTACACTTGTTTTGAGATCTGACAGTAGTCATTTAAAATTTATTAAATATACATTTTTAAAATGATTCGGATTATATTAAATTTATGAATATATTAGTCCAAATAAATATGATGGATTAATATAATTGAGTTAATTATTTAAATATAATAAATATAGATTTAATTAAAGCACGCTCCATAAAGCCCATATGCCATGTCACTTAAATCTGATTGGTCGAAGGGAGTCCTCTTCCAAACAAAACTCCTCTATTTTAAAACTATAAATAGGGGTCCTCATAATACAGAAAAGAGAACCAAGAATTCTAAACAAAAAGCTAGAGAAAACTCATGGATCAAAAGCCACAAATTTCTCTACAAGCTACAAGTTTAAGAATTCGAATTCCAAGTGTTCAAGTTTAAGAATTGAAGATTTGAAGAAGTCAAGATCAAAATAAAGTTCAACTTCAAGAAAGATCAAGATCAAGACCGCCGGATTCAAGATCAAGCTCAAAGCCCAAGATCAAGATAAAGCTCAAGTTCAAGAACAGTCAAGATCAAGACCGCCAGATTCAAGATAAATGACTCCACCGATTAGATCAAGTACTAAAGGAAGCCCATCACACTTTCGAGCTATCTTTTCCCCAACATCCTTTAGTTCATTAGGGCAACGTTCTTCTCCGAATACCCATTTCTCTAATAACTCCCAACTTTGTTTAGGTCTTAGCAATTGAAGATAAAGAGGATCACTGTGGCATTTTCTGTGCAAAGCAACTTCCTCTTTATAAAATCACTCTGCTTCCTTTCTGAAATTCAGGAAAAGGTCTCATTAGCTCATGGAATGTTGCAGTATCCCACATGTCATCCAAGACAATAAGGTACCGTTTTGCGAATAGTTGTTTCCTCAGCTTATCAGCAACGTCATCATCTATGTCATTCTCACCGACTCTTTCTTTCAAACCAATAACTTGATTGAAGATTTTTTGCAACAACTTTTTCTCATTACGTTCCTGATCGACTGTGCACCAAGCACGAACGTCGAAATGATCAACAATGGACTTATGATTATACACTCTGTAAGCCAAAGTAGTTTTTCCAAGCCCTGGCATGCCGACTATGGAAATGACATCTATCTCAGCTGGTCCGCTGGTGAGCTTCCTAATTATCCACTCTATCTCCTCCTCAAAACCTACGATTATTTTACCAACTGTACTCGATGAGTTTCTTTCAACCGGCTTGTTAGGAGCGTTTGCAACAATAATACCGCTGCTCTTGGGGATCTTCTCTTGTAGCTCTTTTTTGAGAAGCTTGATCTTTTCTACGGTATCAGGAAGTATGAAGATAAGCTGCAATAGACCGGGCAAGAATTGAGTTAATTGAAAGACTTTCTCATTATATTATAGTAAATACATGTTATATTTATACATATAGATCAGGTAAGAGTCCTAGTCTAAGTCATGTAATGAGAATAACAATCCTATGCAAACTAAGCCACAAGTAAATAAATCAATCCAATTCATATTAGACAAGTAAGTTATCCTTCGTCATTAATCACATGTTCTGCCTCATATGCCACATCTAGAACACGAGTCCAAAGATCTCTATGCAACTCTTGCTCAACATACCCAAAGAACGATCTTATGATTTCCAGGTCTTCCTTCACTCGCCTGATTTCTTTTTTTATCAAAGAAACTGAATAAGCATTGGAATTGACCAAGTCATTTAAGTTTGTGAGTAGAAGAGTCATGAAGAGCGGTCCATCACTCATGGGGAAGCAGAGCTGAGACGTGTCTTCACGGGATTTTAAGAAATCATTCTTGAGATCCACCTTCAGGAGTTCAATACTTTCCAGCAAGTTTAGATTTGCATCACTTGTTCCGTTCATATTCTCTTCTAAGTTACGAAAAAGAACGAATACCTCCTTGGTAAGTTCTGTTACACGTGCCAAGAGAACAAATAATTTGTCATGACGAATAACGTCCTTTGGCTCATCAGTAAGAATAATCAATAGGAACTCTATCATGACATGAATGTTACACGTAGAAGCGCTAGGAGTAACAGCATTAACAATGTGCTCTTGTAGATGAATCAGAGATTCTCTAAGAATGTCCGGAGAGGCTTCTTGATGAAACGTCTAACTTCTTCCGACTTTGAAGCTTTCAAATTTGTACAACATATGTGCATAATCTCCAGTTCAACATGAATAACCTCCACAAGTAGATTAGCTAGCTTGGAGTGAACTAGAGAGACATCTGATTCATCCACAGGAGTAAAACAGCAGAAGTTTACTACTCTCAGAGACATAAGTTGAAGATGAGGTAAGACATATTTGATTGTTTCATACTCAACGCAATCATTTACTTTCAACCTATGGAAATCTCTTAAATTGCCAAATACATTCTGGAGAAGCTCATATTGAGTCATTGACGGGAAAGTCAACTTAGCACGAAACCTGTATAGATATTGGAGATACATGAGGATGACATCTAAAAGTTCAACCAAACGATCCTCGATCATGGTTACACGACTTGGTTCAGCATAGCTATGTGAGATAATATAACTTTTGATATTCTCCAAGAGGTCATGATACTTTATATTAACCAGCATGTCTTCTCCACTTGGATGAAACAGTGACTGAACCAAATAATGAATCTCATTTGATATGCAAGACATTTCGTCATTACAACTTTCCAAAAAGAAATAGTAATAAAGATGACAAAATGCGGACACAAACATCAGCTCCAATGTCAACTTTTCAATTTGATCTATGTCAAGAGAAGTTCGAACACGCCCATTTTTTAACCTCTCTATGAAATCTAGAAGATTGACAATGTCCTCGCGAAGTACAACGGATGACACCTGCCAAAAGACCAAATGTATTTTCAAATTATGTTAATACATAGATGGTGATAGTTTAGATAGAAAAAGGGAACGACTGATATAGTTGAGGTGTGAAATTTGCCAAAACGTGATAGCTCAGGCATGCTTTGATATTGACTCTAAATTTTACTCTTACATTACAACAAGCAACTGTTACAAGTGCAGAGGACTTTTGCCAGAATAGCCTAATAGAGAAGCCAAATGTTTGTCCTGTTACACCTCAAATCTTCAAACAAAAAATGACAGCCTGGTGCTCTAAGCTCTCTCTTTGTTTACGCGCTATCTCTCTAAACAAAAGCTTTTACTTTCCTAGTTCTTAAGCCATTCCGAACATGTTGTACTTATGCCACCAAGGCCCGATTCCCTGGATCTAATACAAGGTTTGATTATATTCTTGCCCTTATATTCATCTTTTTTTTATGACCGTGGTGTCCAGGCCAAATTTCACGCACCTCGACTAATTCCACTGAATATTTGCCATCTCCCACCATCAACAAGTACTAGCCAACTCTGGCTACTAAGGCTATGACAAATTGAAAGAATCACCTAGTGTTTTTGTGGTTTTGAACCTGGCACCTCAGATTCTCAACCACCATTATATTCATTTTACCTTACTATTTTTGTGATTTATTTCATTTACAAGATCAATCTAGCAACAAACATATAATTAAATCAATCTCAACCACCACAATCAATTTGATTAAATTCAACTATAGCAGATGATTTAGTCTATAGAGTTTAGCTTATACAAACAAAGATTAAATCACCGATTCTTATAAGTTATAAAGATATATTCACAATCTAAGCAACAAACATACTTACAAGAATAAATTAATTATGCAACATTACCTATGATTTGTTATCTTCCCCTTTTGTTTGTCCTTCATTTTCTTTTCCTCTTTCCATTCTCACTAATCAAGCCAAAGTAGTTAAATTTTTTTTCCTTCCGTTCAACTTCTCTTTTTCAGTAGAAACTAAGCCTACTGATAATGTTTCACTATGTGGGGTTCCTATTTGGTCCTTTGCACTTTTGGAATATATTTTTCATAAAATGATCAAATATGCCCTTAAACTATGTGAAATGAATAAAAATGTCCTCCATTTATAGTTTGACTCAAAAATGTCTTTGCCGTCAATACTTTGGTTCAAAAATATCTTGCAGTCAATACTTTGGTCCAGAAATGCCCCTATAGTCAGTGGCGGATACTTTGGTCTAGAAATGCCCCTATAGTTAATACTTTCTTCTTTACAAATTAATATTTTCTAGACAGTTTTGGTGTTAATTAGAGACTAATTAATAGAGTAATTGTTTAGATTTTGAGAATTGCATACATGGAAATAGGGAAAGAAAATGAAGGAGAAATAGAGAAATTAGCAAGCAACTCATTGGTATGTTACTCTGTCTGTTGTTTCTTGTACCTCGATTAGTATATTGTTTTGATGTAATTTCTGTTCTATTACTATCTGCTATTTTTGTTATTATTGTCTGTTGTTTCTTGTATCTTCATTACTTCCTTTTTGGGATTGCATGCTTAAGATTGTTTTTCTTAAGCTGAGGATCGATCAGAAACAATTTATGTACCTTTGAGGTAGGGGTAAGGTTTGCATACGTTCTACCCTCTCTAGATCCTACTTTGTGGGACTATACTGAATATGTTGTTATGTTGTTGTTGTTGTATTGACTTGGATGATTATTTGTTTTGTTTATCTTGCTATTCTGCTATCGTTATTTTTTATTCCCGCCTTGCTTTGATTACATCCAGAGTAACATGATATTTTATTGAAGAACTGCTCTTTGAGTTCTCATAGCAGTGCTTTTATTTGTTTCATTTTACGTGGCACTATCTGTATGAGTATGAAATTTAAGAGAAAAAGTTGAAAGACTTTAGAGACTTGTAATCTTAGATCCCTCCTGTGTTGATGAATAGCCTAGGACACTGTAGGCACATCACTTTTGTTGTTGTTGTTGTTGATCAGAATGTCCGAGTAAACATCTCTGCGTACACACCACCTCCCTAGACCCCATTTGTGGGATTACACTAGGTATCTTGTTGTCGTTATGTTTAAGTTAAGTACAGGACAAACATTTAGCTTATGCAGTAGGCCATTTTAAAGAAGGCCCTCTATGTTTACGTTTGATGCCTTTTAAATTAGAGTAAATTTTATCATGGCGAATTTGTGGCGCTGAAGATTTTGATACACATTTGGTCTTTTAGCAGGTATAATCTGCTGTGCTTCGCGAGGACATTGTCGATCTTATGGATTTCATAGAAGGGTTAAAGAATGAACAAGATCAAGTTGAAAAGCTGTCATTTTTGTTGGCATGTTTACAACTTTGTTATTACATTTCGGATGGTTCTAATGCCGAAATGTCATGCATATCATATGAGGTTCATGATCTGGTTCAGTCACTTTTTAATCAGAGTAGTGGAGATGACATGATGGTTAAATTAACGGATCATGTCGTTCCTCGCCTCCTTGAAAATATCACAAGTTCTAAAATCTCATATCATCATCATTCTGAATCAAGTGCTGCCATGAATTAGGATCAGTTGGTTGAACTTTTGGACGAGCTCCTCGTAAATCTCCATAACCTACCCAACATTCGTGCTGAGTTGATTTTCCCGTCAATGACTCAATATGAGCTTCTTCAGTATGTATTTTGCAATTTACGAGATTTCCATAGGTTGAAAGTAAATGGTTGGGTTCATGAGTATGAGACAATCGAATATGTCGTACCGTAGTTTCAACTTATGGCGGAGAGAGTAGGACACTTCTGTTTTGTACTTTTGTCTTATCATCTTGAAGATAAAACAGATGAAAATGATGACAATGAACTTGAAGTCTCTCAAGTCAATTCCATGCTAGTCCATCTACTTTTGAAGATAATTCCGGTTTCACTGGAGGTTATGCACATATGTTGTACAAATTTGAAAGGTTCAAAGTCGGAAGATGTTGGACGTTTCATCAAGCAGCTCATAGAAGCCTCTCCTGACATTGTTAGAGAATCTCTGATTCATCTACAAGAGCACATGGTTATTAATGCTGTTACTCCTAACGCTTCAACGTGTAACATTCATGTCATGATAGAGTTCCTATTGATTATTCTTACTGATGTACCCAAGGACGCTATTCGTCATGACAAATTGTTTGTTCTCTTGGCACGTGTTAGAGAACTTACAAAGGAGGTATTCATTCTTTTTCGCAACTTAGAAGAGAATATGAACGCAACAAGCGGTACAGGTCTAAACTTGCTGGAAAATATTGAACTCCTCAAGGAATTGAAGATCTCAAGAATGTTTTCTTGAAAGCCCGTGCAGACTCATATCGGTTCCGCTTCCCCATGAGTGATGGACCGCTCTTCATGACTCTTATACTCACAAACTTAAATGACTTGGTCAATTCCAATGCTTCTTCAGTTGCTTCGATAAAAAAAGAAATTAAGAAGGTGAAAGAGGACCTGAAAATCATAAGATCGTTCTTCAGGTATGTTGAGCAAGAGTTTCATAGAGATCTTTGGACTCGTGTTCTAGATGTGGCATATGAGTCGGAACATGTCATTAACTCAATTCTTGCCTGAGATCATGGTCTATTGCAGCTTATCTTCATACTTCCTGATACCGTAGAAAAGATCAAGCTTGTCAAAAAAGAGGTACAAGAGAAGATCCCCAAGAGCAGCGGTATTATTGTTGCAAACGCTCCTAACAAGCCGGTTGAAAGAAACTCATCAAGTACAGTCGGTAAAATAATCGTAGGTTTTGAGGAGGAGACAGAGTGGATAGTTAGGAAGCTCACCAGCGGACCAGCTGAGATAGATGTCATTTCCATAGTTGGCATGCCAGGGCTTGGAAAAACTACTTTGGCTTACAGAGTGTATAATGATAAGTCCATTGTTGATCATTTCGATGTTTGTGCTTGGTGCACAGTTGACCAGGAACGTAATGAGAAAAAGTTGTTGCAGAAAATTTTCAATCAAGTTATTGGTTTGAAAGAACAATTCAGTGAGCGGAAAAAACTATGTGGACAGCGGTACCTTATTGTCTTGGATGACTTGTGGGATACTGCAACATTGGATGAGCTAACAAGACCTTTTCCTGAATTTCAGAAAGGAAGCAGAGTGATTATAACAAGTCGGAAAAAGGAAGTTGCTTTGCATGGAAAATGCCACAGTGATCCTCTTTATCTTCGATTGCTAAGATCAGAAGAAAGTTGGGAGTTATTAGAGAAAAGGGTATTCGGAGAAGAATGTTGCCCTGATGAACTAAAGGATGTTGGAGAAAAGATAGCTCGAAAGTGAGATGGGCTTCCTTTAGTACTTGATCTAATCGGTGGAGTCATTTCAAGGAAGGAAAAGAAAGAGGCTTTGTGGGTTGACGTTCTGAATAATTTGAGTTCCTTTAGTTTTAAGGATGAAGAGGAAGTTGTGAAAGTTATACAAATAAGTTATGACCATTTGTCAGATCACGTAAAGCCGTGTTTGGTTTACCTTGCAATTTATCCAAAGGACAAAGATATAAGGATCTCTCAGTTGAAAGATTTTTGGATTGGTCAAGGACTTGAGATGAAAAATGCAGAAGAAGTAGTGGATGCGTTAATTTTGAGTAGCTTGGTAATACCTTTCGATAATTTTATTTGCAAAATTCATGATCTTATGCATGACTTTTGTTATATAAAATCTAGTAAGGAAAATGTGTTTGACTTCATAGGAGGTTCAAATGCTCCGTCTTCTTCTTCTAGTGTGATGGCACGAGGAATTACCATTTGTTATAATGAATATCTCTTTCGTTTGGATGAAAATTTTGTGGTGTTTAATCCAGAAAAGAAGAATCCTTATGTTAAACACCTCTTCTCTCTGAAGGTGTATGATGGGATTCATGATTGTCTTTCCTACAACAGTCACCTAAAACACTTGAGGCTTCTTAAAAGTTTGGATTTGAAGGGCCTAACATTGACAGATTCTTTGCTGAATGAAATCGGTATGCTCGTTCATTTGAAGTACTTAATCATTCAGACGAAGGCAAAAGCTCTCCCTCCGTTATTTTCAAACCTCTGCAATCTAGAAACTCTATCGGTGTATAACATTGAGAGATCATGCATGATACTATCGCCTTGTTTTTGGAGTCTTGCAAAGCTACGAGATGTGCGGATGATGGAATGTGCTCTCTTTGAACCAACTGTGTTAGACGAGGACTCAAGGTTAGAAAGTTTGAGAACATTACAGCATCTCTCCCTTCCCGGTTCAGAAGACATAGAGGATATTTTCAAAAGGTTTCCTAATCTTCAAATCCTTAGTGTCTCTATCATAGCAGAGAAGATTTGTTTTCCAAGATTGGATGTCCTTAACGAACTTGAACAACTCAATTTATCTGCTTCTTGGGATTCATTCCATGAATATACACACGGCTTCCTTTTGAGCTTGAAGAAAATGAGGTTGCAAGGGCTCACTCTGACATCTGATTCATTGTCAAGAATTGCTAGACTACCCAACCTTCAAAAACTAAGTCTAAAAAATGCAATCATCGATGGGGAGCCAGGAGAATGGAACATGGAAGATGTCACCTTCAAGAATCTCAAATATCTAAAATTGGATAGTGTGGAATTTTCTGAATGGCAGGTTGATGCAGAGAAATCATTTCCCGTGCTCGAGATGTTAGATATAATTACATGTGAGAAGCATATGGACATCCCAGATAGTTTTGGAGATATTGCGTCATTAGAACTTATCAAAGTATGGTTTAGCCCTCAGCTTAAAGAGTCAATCTTCAATATTAAGGAATATGTTGAAGAAATGACCGGAGAAGACAAGCTTCACGTATGCTTCCAAGGTAGATGGTCTAGAGAATGTGAGTATGAATAGGAATTCATCGACTTCTTTCCTTTTAGAAATGTTATGTTTTGTTCCAATATTACTTTTAACTTATACAATATATGTTCTTTGCAGAGAGATCACATCAACCTGTAAATGATGAACCGATCCTAAAGACATGTAAGCCTTCTTCCAACGCGGCTTTTCTATATCCATTTCGGTTAATAACTGTTTATCAAGTCTAAACAGTGCTAGCTATCAGTACTTGTATTCTTTATTATAATGGATGAGATATTGTATGCATGTGTGCTTTTCATTACCATGAGATCTTATGTATTTTTTTATTCTTCTAAAGTGTATGACTTTCGTGTAGAAGTTGTAATCTTCAGTTACCATAAAGCATGAAACAAGTAAGTTCCAATGCCTAACTTGAAATTGGCGTGCATAGCGCATAGATATGGATATAATACACCTTAACTAAACACTCCAACTTACAAAATGATCATCTAGACACCTTTAGTAATATATGTGTTATGTCAGCGTTGGGTGTCCACGAGCCACAGTGTATCACGAGTTGAGGTGTCTAGATCTGCATTCTCGAAGTTGGAATGGTTAGAAGGGGTATTTTGAGAATGACAACTTGGGAATGAATGAATGAAAAGGGAACATAGTTACTAGACATGAATTTCAATTAGTATCGCAAAGTTTCAATTACAACTTATAATTAATGATTGAGGAATAGTATGTACTGTAGTTTTTATTTTACATATATATAGTTAAGATAGGAAGAGGGAACCTAATTAACTAAAAATTAGATATAACTCTGTGGTTTAACCTCATGATCATGTTAACTAGTTGCCTGTTCATTTCCTTGAAGCCCGCTTTGGTTATCACATTATTTTGTTGTTGTTACAGTTTCTTTTTTCTGAAAGCTTTGTAACGCTTCTTCTAGTATTTGTTTTGTCTTCCTATCTTCTGTATGTTTGTTGATATGTGTTACTTGAGCTGAGGGTCTTTTGAAAACGGACTTTCTACCTTCATGAGGTTGGGGCCGTAAGGCCTGCGTACACTCTACCCTCCTCAAACGCCACTTGTGGGATTTCATTAGATATATTGTTTTGAAGTATCCTTTCAAGACCACTATATTGAATTCTTTACACTGTCAGTGCACAAAACATTAACTCTTAGGAATATCCAGCCAATGCAACATTATTTTTTTTGTTTGTTTGTCAAAAACCAGTGGAAGGGTCAAAATTTGAACGTTATCTATTTTTATAGTAAAGTCACAAAACTATTGATTGTCACATTAAAGTAACTAAATTTATTCACTATAAAGATGCTTGAAAAATTGTCACGACAAACAGATTTTCCTTTCTAGCTTTTCTCGAACAAAGTGGGGACTTTCTCCAGAATAGCCTAATAGATAAGCTAAATGTTTGGCCTGTTACGCACCTTAAATCTTAAAATTAAAAAAAGGCAGTTTGGTGCATTAAGCTCTCTAAAAAAAACCTCTTAGTTTCCCAGTTCTTAAGTCATTCCGAACACATTGTACTTCGGCCACCAAGGCCCAATTCTCAAGATCTAATACATGGTTTGATTATATTTTTGCCCTTATATTCATTTACAAGATCAATCTAACTCACGTGTCGCTAAATCAATTTGATAAATTCAACTATAACATATGATTTAGTATATATAGTTTAACTTATACAAACAAAAATTAACTAATTGATTCTTATAAGTTGTAAAGATTATGTCACAATCTAAGTTACATAAAGGAACAAACATACTTAACAAGAGTAAATTAATGACATAATACATAAATGTGCCTTTTAACTTGGCCTTATTTCACATGTAGACACTAACTTGTATAAAGTTGAACAAGTAGACACATGAGTCTTACGTGACATAATACACATAGGACATCATGTAGGATGAAAATTGCCATGTAGGATGATTGCAGTTACTAAAGAACTTATATCTTATTAGGTATAAATTCGACTGTTAAAAAATAAAAATTTGAGAATACACATCTACACATCTCAATTCGTCCCTATTTTTTTCATTTGAACACTTTAACTTGCAAAATGATCATCTTATGGGTCATGTTAGTATCAGGTGTCCACGAGACACAATAAGGATGAGTTGATGCACTGATGTCAATAGTATTTATACATCTTGATTATATATACAAATACTTTTAAAATAATTTTTTAAATCACTTAGCGAACATTAAAAATAATTTAGTAAACAACCACTTATTTTATTAGAAATATTTTCACATCATACCGGAACATCCAATTGGAATCAGACAGCAAATTATGAAAGTCTCAAAACAAGTGGAGTATAAATATTACTAATACCAAAAAAAAAAAATATTAGATCAGATCTCAAAACAAGTGTAGTATAAAATATTATATTTTTCGAAATTGATTATATAAACTTTAAATTGACAATTAATTTCCACATTGATTACAGAGACTTGAAGATGACAATTAATTTACAAAGACTAAGATGATAATGTGTACTACTGCCTCCATCATGTGATAGTATTCGAATTTCGATATTAAATGAGTTACTTTTTTAACCTAATTTTTCCATATATTTTTTAAATTATTATTTTATTATAATTTATAATATTTTTCACGTAATTTATAAATTAAAAGGTCAAATATTTGAAAATAAAAAAGTGCTATGTGATATCATGTTCGGAAATAATAATTTATATATAAGGGAGTAAAAATTATTTCCTCCGTCCACTTTTAATTGTTATGGTTTCCTTTTTTTGGAGTAAAACAACTTTGACTAACATTTTATGATCTATTTTTTCATCATATTGATATGCAAAAAATTGCAATTTATAGTACTTTTCGTATAGTTTTTGAGTATCTAAATTTTTTGTTTAAAATATGGAATTAATGGAATCTAATTTAACTTTGAAAATTAGTCAAATTCACTTTCGTAAAATGCAATATGACAATTAAATGTGGACGGAGGGAGTAGTAGAGTAATTTTTAAAATCTTCTTTGGCCTTTCAAGTTTGTCTTTGGCCAAGTAATTATTTCAACTGCTTTTGTCCCATTTTGTCAACTTCAAGGTATGATTATTGAAGAATATTTGGGTGTTAATACTTTCTTCTTTACAAATTAATATTTTCTAGACATTTTTGGTGTTAATTAGAGACTAATTAGTAGAGTAATTGTTCAGATTTTGAGAATTGCATACATGGAAATAGGAAAAGAAAATGAAGGAGAAATGGAGAAATTAGCAAGCAACTCATTGGTATGTTCTTGTACCTCGATTAGTATATTGTTTTGTTGTAGATTTTGTTTTGTTACTATCTGCTATTTTTGTTATTTTCTGTTGTTTCTTGTATCTTCGTTACTTCCTTTTGGGATTGCATGCTTAAGATTATTTTTCTTGAGCCGAGGATCTATCAGAAAAACTTTGAGGTAGGGGTAAGGTTTGCATACGCTCTACCCTCTTCAGATCCTACTTCGTGGGACTATACTGAATATGTTGTTGACTTTTTGTTGTTGTTGTTGTTGTTGTTGTTGTATTGACTTGGATGATTGTTTGTTTTGTTTATCTTGCTTTGATTACATTCAGAGTAACATGATATTTTATTAAAGAACTGCTCTTTGAGTTCTCATAGCAGTACTTTTATCTGTTTCATTTGTTGTTGATAAAGTAAGATGAGAATTGCCGAGTATGCAGCTGTTGCTTACTAGTATGTTTTATTTGAAACAAAAGTAGGGGTAAGGTCTGCATACACACCACCTCCCTAGATATATATGTTGTTGTCGTTATGTTTAAGTCAAGTACAGGACAAACATTTAGCTTATGCAGTAGGCTATTTTAAAGAAGGCCCTTTACGTTTATGTTTACGTTATCATGGTGAATTTGATACACATTTGGTCTATTAGCAGGTATCATCTGCGGACATTCTTATAGAATCTCTGATTCATCTACAAGAGCACATGGTTAATGCTCTTACTCCTAACGCTTCTACGTGTAACATTCATGTCATGATAGAGTTCCTATTGATTATTCTTATTGATGTGCCCAAGGACATTATTTGTCATGACAAATTGTTTGTTCTCTTGGCACGTGTTAGAGAACTTACCGAGGAGGTATTCGTTCTTTTTCGTAACTTAGAAGAGAATATGAATGAAGCAAGTGCTGCAAATCTAAACTTGCTGGAAAGTATTGAACTTCTCAAGGAAGATCTCAAGAATGATTTCTTAAAAGCCCGTGCAGACTCGTCTTAGCTTCGCTTCCCCATGAGTGATGGACCGCTCTTCATGACTCTTCTACTCACAAACTTAAAAGACTTTGTCAATTCCAATGCTTCTTCAGTTGCTTTGATAAAAAAAGAAATTAAGCAGGTGAAAGAAGACCTGGAAATCATAAGATCGTTCTTCGGGTATGTTGAGCAAGAGTTGCATAGAGATCTTTGGACTCGTGTTCTAGATGTGGCATATGAGGCGGAACATGCCATTCATTCAATTCTTGCCCGAGATCATGGTCTATTACAGCTCATCTTCATGCTTCCTGATACCATAGAAAAGATCAAGCTTGTCAAAAAAGAGGTACAAGAGAAGATCCCCAAGAGCAGCAGTATTATTGTTGCAAACGCTCCCAACAAGCTGGTTGAAAGAAACTCATCGAGTACAGTTGGTAAAATAATTGTAGGTTTTGAGGAGGAGACAGAGTGGATAATTAGGAAGCTCACCAGCGGACCAGCTGAGATAGATGTCATTTCCATAGTTGGCATGCCAGGGATTGGAAAAACTACTTTGGCTTTTAGAGTGTATAATGATAAGTCCATTGTTGATCATTTCGACGTTTGTGCTTGGTGCACAGTCGACCAGGAACGTAATGAGAAAAAGTTGTTGCAGAAAATTTTCTATCAAGTTAATGGTTTGAAAGAAAGATTCAGTGAGGATGACATAGATAAAGACGTTGCTGATAAGCTGCGGAAAAAACTGTGTGGACAGCGGTACCTTATTGTCTTGGATGACATGTGGGATATTGCAACATTGGATGAGCTAACAAGACCTTTTCCTGAACTTCATAAAGGAAGCAGAGTGATTTTAACAAGTCGGAAAAAGGAAGTTGCTTTGCATGGAAAATGCCACAGTGATCCTCTTTATCTTCGATTGTTAAGACCAGAAGAAAGTTGGGAGTTATTAGAGAAAAGGGTATTCGGAGAGGAGCGTTGCCCTGATGAACTAAAGGATGTTGGAGAAATGATAGCTCGAAAGTGTGATGGGCTTCCTTTAGTACTTGATCTAATCGGTGGAGTCATTTCAAGGAAGGAAAAGAAAGAGGCTTTGTGGGTTGAAGTTCTGAATAATTTGAGTTCCTTTATTTTTAAGGATGAAGAGGAAGTGGTGAAGGTTATACAATTAAGTTATGACCATTTGTCAGATCATGTAAAGCCGTGTTTGGTTTACCTTGCAAGTTATCCAAAGGACGAAGATATAATGATCTCTGAGTTGAAAGATTTGTGGATTTCTCAAGGACTTGTAGAGCAGATTGAGATGAAAAGTGCAGAAGAAGTAGTGGATGAGTTAATTTCCAGTAGTTTGGTAATACCTTTTGATAATTCTATTTGCAAAATTCATGATCTTGTGCATGACTTTTGTTATATAAAATCTAGAAAGGAAAAGTTGCTTCACTTCATAGGAGGTTCAAATGCTCCGTCTTCCTCTTCTTCTTCTTCGGATCTTATGCCACGTGGAATTATCATTCGTTTTAATAAATATACAATTCGTTTGATTGAAAATTTTGTGGTGTTTAATCCAGAAAAGAAGAATCCTTATGTTAAACACCTCCTCTATCTGAAGGCCTGTATGTTATATCTTCCCCACAAGAGTCACCTAAAACACTTGAGGCTTCTCAAAAGTTTGGATTTGAAGGGCATAACATTGAAAGATTCTTTGCTGAATGAAATTGGTATGCTCGTTCATTTGAAGTACTTAATCATTCAGACGAAGGCAAAAGCTCTCCCGCCGTCATTTTCAAACCTCTGCAATCTAGAAACTCTGATGGTGGATAACTTGGAGGGATCATACATGATACTATCGCCTTGTTTTTGGAGTCTTGCAAAGCTACGAGATGTGTGGATGAAGCGTGGTGCTGTCTTTGAACCAACTGTGTTAGACGAGGACTCAAGGTTAGAAAATTTGAGAACATTATCTAAACTCCACCTTCCCGGTTTAGAAGACACGGAGGATATTATTTTCAAAAGGTTTCCTAATCTTCAAAACCTTGAAGTCTGTATAAAAAAACTACCAGATTGTTCAGCTGAGAAGATATGTTTTCCAAGATTGGATGTCCTTAACGAACTTGAACAACTCCATTTAATTGCTTTTACGGATTCATTCAGTGAATATACACATGGCTTCCCTTTGAGCTTGAAGAAAATGATGTTGCAAGGGCCCGCTCTGACAACCGATTCATTGTCAAGAATTGGTAGACTACCCAACCTTGAAGAACTAACCCTAGAATACGCAATCATCGAGGAGGGGAAAGAATGGAACATGGAAGATGTCACCTTCGAGAAACTCAAATCTCTAAATTTGCATAGAGTAGAGTTTTCTGAATGGCAGGTTGATGCAGAGAAATCCTTTCCCGTGCTCGAGAAACTATATATAAGAAAATGTGATAAGCTTATGGAGATCCCAGACAGTTTTGGAGATATTGCGTCATTAGAGCTTATCATATTATGGGGCAACCCTCAGCTTAGAGAGTCGGCTATCAATATTAAGGAATATGTTGAAGAAATGACTGGAGAAGACAAGCTTAAGGTAGACTGCTACAATGGTACATGGTATGAAGAATGTGAGTATGAATACGAATTCATCAACTTAATTCTTTCCTTTTAGAAATAATGTTATGTTTTGTTCCAATATTACTTAAGGTAGACTGCTACAATGGTACAGCCCTCAGCTTGAAGAGTCGATCTTCAATATTAAGGAGTATGTTGAAGAAATGACCGGAGAAGACAAGCTTCACGTATGCTTCGATGGTAGATTGTCTAAAGAATGTGAGTATGAATACGAATTCATTAACTTCTTTCGTACATTAAATTTCCTTTTAAGTTATACAATGTTCTTTGCAGAGAGATCATATCAACCTGTAAAGGCTTCAAATGATGAACCGCGATCCTAAAGACATGTAAGCCTTCTTACAACGCGGTTTTTCTATAACCGTTTCGTTTAATAACTGTTTATCAAGTCTAAATTAAACAGTGCTAGCTAGCTATCAGTACTTGTGCTCTTTATTATAACGGATGAGATATTGTATGCATGCCTGCTTTAATTTTCATTACCATTTATTTTCTTCTTTCTTTTGTCTTTTCCTCCCAATTAAAATAAATTTACGAGAAGTATTTATTTATCCTTAATCAAAAATTTTAGATTCGACTGAGTCTCTTTTGGGATGGAGCCTTTTTTGTTAGGGAGTGTTATACTCCTTCAAATTTAGTCAGACTCTAATATAACATCGAATGAGAAATTAAAAAAAATTATATAATTAAATGTTGTCATAGAAAATTTAAGATAAAAATTAATATTCATTCTGTTCATTTTTACTTCGATCTATTATTCCAAAAATAGATTTTCGCTTTTACTTTTTATATTTAACATATTAATTAAAAAAAATATTTTACTCTTAAAATTTATTTTGACATTGCTCAGAGCGTCCAGGGTATTGAAATGTTAGGCATTTCAACTTTTATCTATAGATTGTCTACATTCAACAATTTAACGTTTTAAATTTTCATATAAATTTCACAATTTTCACAATAAACTAAAAGAATGCTCAATTAAGAAAACATACATTGGTTCATTATGACTTTGAGTTAGTGTATCTTTGCATACATTCATTCTATATATTGAGCTGACGGTCTATTAAAAATAATTCTCTATTTTAATAAAATAAAAATAAAATCTGCGTATATTTTTTCTTTCTTCGAATCTCACTTGTAAACCTATATTGAGTTATTATTGGTCAATCATGCTTTTCCTTATTGAAAAATTACAAACATTACCTTTGGGTCGAGCTCATCGCATCGGACTATAAATACAAAGTAAACAACTATAAATAGAATAAATATAGTCATTTAATATTTATATCACATGTACAATTACTCGTAGAAGATAATTAGATCCAAAGGTCATATTCTATAAATATTCACCTTTTTAGGACCACTACTAAATGAATAACATTTGGCTAATTTTTTTAGAGTAAAAATTCCAAGAATTCTATTTTGAATTAAATATCAAACCAAAATATAATTTGTTTTTAATGATTAACCAGCATTATTGTTGCCATTCGCGTTGGGAGATTTTTTTATTATTTTTTTATTTTTAGAGATTTTGAATTATTCTTTGTCCATTTGTTGATTCTTGAAAATAAGTGCACACAAAGAATCTATATGTGGATTTTCCTTTCTCCAAAGTCTATTCTTTTGGATTCACGTTTCAGGAAGATATAATATATAAACGTGCCTTTTTAACTTGATCTCAACTGATATTTATGTCCTTTAATTTTAGGTGTGCACAAGTAGATACTTAAACTTGAATAAAATAGACGTAAACATCCTACCTGACACAATGTGTGCTATATATAGTATAATACAAATCAGTTTGAGTGCCTACCATCTTATATATATAGTATAATACAAATCAATTCGTTTATGTATTGTGCCTTATCGATAGAATCCATTCTTGTTTGTTAATGTTAAAGTTTTGTACTATAGTAATATAATATACACATTATAATAAAGATTCGTGCAAAACTGTGTGGGTTGATTCCAAAATTAGACAAAAAAAATCATATGTTAATTGAGACTTTAATTTTATATAAGATTCTAAAGGACTTCGTTAATGGATGCAATTTTTTTTTTTTAATAATTAAAGTAGGAAGTGTATGCATGTGTAAATTGAGTTATTATTTTAATAAAAAAGTTCAACTTATTACTTTATAAGCACTTGTAGTATATATTTTTTAGACTAGGTAACATTGATAGAAAAGATATTTTATTCGATGGATATACATAGATAACTATTATTTACATATTAGTTTTCGGATCCTTAATATTCAATATTTCACTACAAAAGTCGAATAGTTAAAACAATTGATCAACTATATATTACTGCATTAAAACATCTAATTTTATAAGCAATAAATATACACATTAATAAAGAATGATAGGTTTTATCGGTATTAGTTAATTGTCATTAGCGACCTAATATCGCTATAGGTTTTTGAAATATTTTTTTAAAACAACTAATTACCTTTAACTAAAATGCATATTTAGCGTCAACTATGCTATTGCCGTTAATTAATTACCGCTAAAAAATATTTTTTTCCACCCCTTCTCCTTGGAGTCAAGTGGCTAAACGCCCCTCCCTAGATAAGAAGCAGAACCCACCATCACCTATGACTGTATGAGTTTGAGATCGAATCTAGCTTTGTATTTATTGAGTTTTGAATTAATAACTAAAAACATATAGATATATAGAATAATTTTATTCTAGACAAATCTGCCAAAACCCAATATATAAACTAGCATTTTGATGTTAATTGTGACACTCCAAAATATGGAATCCCATAGTGTGGAGAGTATTGAAACACAAAATCAGATTCCACAAATTCTGGAGCCTAGTAAAGGAACCTCTTTCTTTAGAACATGCTTCAATTGTATTAATTTATTATCAGGTAAACATCTCATTATTTGTTGTTGTTGTTGTTGTTGTTTTCAAGACACATCCAAAAGTAGAAATAAGTCATAATCACTTATATTATCGAAGACATGATCCAAGACAGGAGGATATGAAGGTCGAAAATTAATGTAAAAAGGCTAGTAGGTAATCGCGCTATCTAGTTTCCCTTGTCAGTGGTATTAATATTTTCCGCCTAGTTTCTTATACAAGTTATTTTTACCTGTTATTTCCTTTGTTTCGGTTATTGTATTTGTAACATCCGACAATTTGAAATAACTATGAAGAGGCTTAGAATTGGAATTTATTATTTTTTTTTTGAAAGAATTAAAGATCTGGAAAATTGGCTTAGTATGGGAAAAAGTGAGTTTTTGGCCAACTTTGAACAGTCATAACTCCTAGCTCAGGATGAGTTGGGTGTAGTTCCAGTTATGGTTGCAAATCTCGTGGAATGATCTTTCCAACGCCGCCGAGTTTGCTTCATTCCGAGTTCGTATGAGTGAGTTATACCCTTTGGAAGTTGGGCAGCTGGCAGGGAAGTGAAGTCCATCCGGAAATTTTAAGGGTATTTTGGTCTTTTCCCTAATCATTTCTTTGGGTTATATTGAGGTGTTAGGCTGATTTTTTTAGATCAGTTTTTTTCCTTTTTTTTAAGAGTGAGAGTTAGGGCTTGGGAGATAAGAGAGAGAAGAGGAGAAGAAGAGGAGAAAGGGAAGATCAAGCAAGGAGATCATCGTGGATATCGTCGGGGGTGATCCCTATCAAGGTATGTGAGTTCATAGTGTTGGGTTGGTTCTTTCCCCCACACGCCAAACTTGTTTTATTTTCGAGAAAAGATTGGTTGTGTTGTTGAAGTTGTTGGTTGTGTTGTTGATGTTGTCGATTGTGTTGTTGAAGTTCCTTGTTGATTTGGGACATGTTTCCGGTTGTGTTTTTGAGTTGAAATCTATTGTATGTTGAGGGGTTTATGATTCTAAGTGTTTGGGGCTGGAACCATTGAAGTTAAGGAGGTTTAGAATTGGAAAAATGAAGAAGAAAAGTCGAGTTTTCTGGGGAAAGGGGTGGCGCGTCGCGCCTGCCAGTGCGCCCCAAAAGCGCTTTTGAGCTTTCTCCCCTGGGGCGCCGCGCCTAGCAGAGTGCCCCAGCAGTCCCTCTGAGCTTCGAGGGCTGGCGCTCCGCGCCTTGCAGAGCGCCAAGGATGCCAAGTTTCCCCATTCTTTTCACACTTTCTCATGCATGTTCCTTGGTATTGTACCTATGTTTCCTAGTTGTTTCCAACACTCCAAGGTATGTTTAAACGTCAAGAACTCATCCATAAATATGTGATCATATACCTTGAATCCATAATCCAATTCAAGGCGAGTTAGAAGTCAAGTGAAGTTAGAAGTCAAGCTTAGAAGTTAAGTAAGTCAAAGCAAGTCTTTAAGGTGTTCCAAGGGTCTTCATTGAACGTTTTAACTTCTTTTTAAGGCTCAAGTTCCAAGTTAAGTATAGAGTTTCAAGTTGAGTAAAGAGCATAGAGTTTCAAGTTAAGTAAAGAGTATAGAGTTTCAAGTTAAACCAAGAGTAAGAGTCAAGTGCATTTCTCAAAAGTTATTAGGGAACTAAGTATTCCCAAAGAAGTTTATAAATGTTTTCACATTTAAGATGAGAGGAAACTGAGATTTCCAAAAGAGTTTTGAGCAGTTTGAGCACCATCTCTTTTAAAGAAAAGATGAGTTTTGCGAAAGAGTTTCAAAAATATGATTAGTATGACAAATCGAGTATGTCATCAATGTTTAAACAATATGGTCTCTAGATATACCATCAATGTTTAAGCAGTATGAATATCCCGAGTCATCAATGATCATATTAAATTATGGTTTTGAGATGTTCTTTTTAGAAAGAGTTTTCAAGAGCCTTTGGGCTAAGTTTTGAGTAATTATCTCAACTAAAGAAATATGTGTTTAAAACACTAATGAGCTAAAGTATTTTTGGGAGTAGTCTTGAGCACCAAATTGGGGACACAAGTTCATATTAACTCAACTCTCCATAAGAACCATGTAGCCAAACATGGGATTTGACGGGTCATACTTTTTAGATGATCACGTAAATTTAAGCTAGTGGATCCACTAAGTTAATGTTACAGTAAGGTCTTATATCACGGCAAGGTATAGGATGGTCCTTGGGCAACGTGAGGTAAAACGTTGTATCACTACTTAAGCATGTAGTGGTGACTATCGGTTAGAGAAACTCCCACAGTAGAAATTGCATGGTTCCTTGAGGGGTTCTGCTTAGTATGGATGGGGGGTATGGGACTTCATTCATGCATTGCACAAGTAGACTTTGAGAGGAAGCATGGTATTTTCATGATATTATAAATATGATTTTTACGTCATGTTTTAAATAGTTTTACAAAGCTTTATATATATTGCATGTGTCTTATTGCTTTATATCGAGTTCAGTTACTCATGAGTTGAACAGAGCCAAGGTAAGTTCTCTTTTGTATCCCTTTCAAGCTTAAGTTGTTGTTAGCGGTCCAGCTCGCATACTCGTACATTCCATGTACTGATGCCAGTTGGCCTGCATTTTATTATGATGCAGACGCAGGTACCTATGATCATCATCCAGCACGCCGTTGATCCAGTTGAGCACTCCAGAGTCAGTGGTGAGCCTCCTTGCTTCTAGAGGACTCGGTTATTTTGTGTTCTTAAGTTTAGTTTTATTAGGATGTTGCGGGGTCTGTCCTAACATCCATCTCAGTATTTAAGAGGCTTCATAGATAGTCAGTCAGTTAGTATTTAGTCTCTCATCTATGTATATATGTAAATATTCTATTTTGAGACTTGAGTTGCCTTTTTGGCTAGATTTTATCAGTTGGGTTGTTTTATGACCTTTCATTGCATGAAGTTATTTTGTTGAGTTAGGTTTCCACTGAGTTAAGAAAGCCAGGCCAAGGGTTCTCTTGGGGGCCAGCAATGGTCTTCGAGTGCCGGTCCTGCCCAGGGTGTAGGCTCGGGGCGTAACAGTTTTATTTGTTGGTGCTACTGGTATACTCTTTTCTTTCTTGTTTTGTTATGCTTTACTTGAGTCGAGGGTCTATCAGAAACAACCTCTCCATCTTCATAGGGTAGGGATTAGGCTGCGTATATACACCAAATATATACCCTCTGCAGACCCCACTTATGGAATTTCACTTAATATGTAATTGTATAGTACTTTAGTTGAAGTTATATGCACCGACATAGTAAACATTTTTTTACGTTATTAGTATTGGTCAACATGTTATAACAAGTTACTTATTATTATCTCTATCATCTTACCTATGCTTATGATCACATAGATAAATTTATCAGTAATCACCTTATAAGTGACCTGACTGTATAAATATTCAGTAACTCGATACATAAAACATGAACTCTTTTTTTCTTCTTTCATATAGGTATTGGAATAATATCAGAGTACCCTATGCACTTTCACAAGGAGGATGGTTATGTTTGATGCTACTTTTTTTGGTAGCAATTATATGTTGTTACACAGGAATACTTTTGCAAAAATGCATGAGTGTTTCACCATCAATTAAGACATATCCTGATATTGGTGAATTTGCTTTTGGTAACAAAGGAAGAATCTTGATATCAATTTTCTTTTATCTTGAACTATACTTTGTTGCTATTAAATTCCTCATATTAGAAGGTGACAATTTGCAAAAATTATTCCCAAATGCAAAAATTCATGTTGGTTGTGTTAAAATTGTTGGAAGGGAAGTTTTTGTTTTTATTAGTTGCTATTATAATATTGCCAACACCATGGTTAAAAAGTTTAGGTTTATTGGCTTATGTTTCTATTGGTGGAGTTTTGGCTTCAATTGTTTTGGTTTTTTCAATATTTTGGGTTGGTGCAATTGATGGTATTGGATTTGAAGAAAAAGGTGTGATTTGGAGATGGGATGGATTGATAAGTGCAATAAGTATGTATACATTTTGTTAAATTAGTCATACTGTTTTTCCAACAATATGCAATTCCATGAAGGATAGAAGCCAATTTCCCAAGGTAATAATATCTTATTGATAACATGTACTATTAGTCCGGTTTCAGTTTATGTGGTATTGTTTGACTAGACATAAATCTTAAGAATAAAAGGTCTTTTGAAATTTGTGGTTGTATAACGTTTCAATAAGGGTGTAAAAGAAAATTTAAAGTTATGTTGTTTTTCTATTATAAAAAGATGGATGAAAGGTCTTGAGTTCAAGTCTTGAGTTATGAAGTCACCTTTGGTAGGAAATGCTTTACCTTCCAAAAGTGGGATTTGTTATGACCATTTGTCAGATCACGTAAAGCCGTGTTTGGTTTGCCTTGCAAGTTATCCAAAGGACGCAGATATATGGATCTCTGAGTTGAAAGATTTGTTGATTGTGGAGCAGAGATTGAGATGAAAAGTGCAGAAGAAGTAGTGGATGAGTTAATTTCCAGTAGCTTGGTAATACCTTTTGATAACTCTATTTGCAAAATTCATGATCTTGTGCATGACTTTTGTTATATAAAATCTAGAAAGGAAATCGGTATAACATTGACAGATTCTTTGCTGAATGAAATTGGTATGCTCATTCATTTGAAGTACTTAATCATTCAGAAGAAGGCAAAAGCTCTCCCTCCATCACTTTCAAACCTCTGCAATCTAGAAACTCTGGTGGAGGGATCATGCGTGGTACTATCGCCTTGTTTTTGGAGCCTTGCAAAGCTACGAGATGTGATATGAACATTTGTTCTTTCTATGATCCATACATCAACGAACCAACTGTGTTAGACGAGGACTCAAGGCTAGAAAATTTGAGAACATTATATGAGCTCTACCTTCCCTGTTTAGAAGACACGGAGGATATTATTTTCAAAAGATTTCCTAATTTTCAAAACCTTGAAGTCTATATCGGACAACTACCAGATTGTTCAGCAGAGAAGATTTGTTTTCCAAGATTGGATGTCCTTAACGAACTTGAAAAACTCCATTTATCTGCTTCTTGTGGTTCATTCAGTGAATATACACATGGCTTCCCTTTGAGCTTGAAGAAAATGAGGTTGCAGTGGCTCTCTCTGACATCCGATACACTTTCAAGAATTGCTAGGCTACCCAACCTTGAAGAACTAATTCTAGAAGACACAATCATAGAGGAGGGGAAAGAATGGAACATGGAAGATGTCACCTTCCAGAATCTCAAATCTCTAACATTGCATGGTGTGAGATTTTCTGAAGGGCATTTTTGGACCAAATCATAAACAAAGGGCATTTTTGACCATTTCTCTTTATTTAGTTGGATAAGCTTATATTATCCTATCATAATATTTTATAAATTATGTCGGGATATGATTTCAATTGGTAAAAAAACTACATCTTGTTGGGTATAAATTTGATTGTTAAAAGACAAAAGTTAAAGACAAGCCCATTTAAAAGTCAAAACATGCAATTTTATGATTCCTATTTGGTCTGAGCAGTGAGATGTTACTCCCTCCATTTCAAAATAAGTGGTGTTTTAGAATGTCACTTATAAAATTTATTTCTCCGGCATTATTAGAAAAGTCATTTTCTTTATTTTTATAAATCAAAAACTCATTTTTAAAAAAATTGTGTATGAGAAGTGTAACATCCGACAATTTAAAATGAATATGAAGAAGCTTGAAATTGGAAGTAGTCATTTTTGGAAAAATTCAGAATTTGGAAATTTGGCTAAGTTCAGAATCTGGAAATTTGGCTAAATTCAGAATCTGGAAAATTTGGTTAAGTGTGGAAAAAAAATGAGTTTTTGGTCAACTTCAAACAGTCATAACTCCTGGCTCAGGATGAGTTAGGTGTATTTCCAGATATTTTTGGAAAGCCCTTGGAATGACCTTTCCAACGCCACTGAGTTTGCTTGATTCCGAGTTCGTATGAGTGAGTTAGGCCCTTTGGAAGTTGGGCAGTTGGCAGGGATTTCCGTCCGGAAATGTTTAAGGGTATTTTGGTCTTTTCCCTAATCAATTGATTTGGTTATATTAAAGTGTTAGACTGATTTTAGATCAGTTTGTCTCATTTTTTTAAAGAGTAAAGAGCTAGGGCTTGGGAGAGAAGAGAGAAAGAAGAGAAGGAAGAGGAGAAAGAGAAGAGCAATCAAGGAGATCATCATGGATATCGTCGGGGGTGATCCCTACTAGGTATGTGAGTTCATAGTGATGGGTTGATTCTTTCCCCCACACACCAAACTCGTTTTATTATTGAGAAAAGATTGGTTGTGTTGTTTGGAGTTGTTGGTTGTGTTGTTGATATTGTTAATTGTGTTGTTGAAGACCCTTGTTGATTTGGGACATGATTTGGTTGTGTTTTTGAGTTGAATCTATTGTATGTAAGTTCATAGTGTTGGTTGGTTCATACCCCCACACGCCAACTCGTTTTTAATTCCAAGAAAAGATTTATTTTGATTGTTGGAGTTGTTGGTTGTGTTGTTGAAGTTCTTGTTGATGAGGGATATGTTTACGGTTGTGTTCTTGAGTTGAATCTATTGTATGTTGAGGGGTTTTATGTTTCTAAGTGATTGGGGCTGAAACCATTGAAGTTGAGGGTTGGCGCGCCTGGCAGAGTGCCCAGCAGGGCCCTTTGAAGTTGAGGGCTGGTGCTTGGCAGAGTGCCCAGCAGGCCCCTTTGAAGTTGAGGGCTGGAGCATGGCAGAGTGCCCAGCAAGCCCCTCTGAAGTTTGAGGGCTGGCGCCCCGCACCTCTTAGAGCGCCAAGGACGCCAATCCTTCCTGTTACATTCATTCCCCACTTTTTCATACATATTCCTTGGTAAAGTACCTATGTTTTATAGTTGTTTCCAATACTTTAAGGTACATCTTAACATCCCAAACTCATCCATAACATGTGATCAAACACCTTGAATTCATAATCCGATTCAAGGAGAGTTAGTTTCCAAGTCAAGTAAAAGGGTATAGAGTTTCAAGTCAAGTAAAGGGTATAGAGTTTCAAGCCAAGTGAAGAGTCTCAAGTTTCAAGTTAAGTCAAGAGCATAAAGTCGAGTCCATTTCTCCAAAGTTATTAGGGAACTATGTATTTCCCAAAGAAGTTTCTAAATGTTTTTACATTTAAGTAAGAAAGGAACATCGATTCCAAAAGAGCCTTTGGGCTAGATTTTGAGTAATTATCTCAAGTTAAAGAAAGATGTGTTTAAAGACACTTATGAGCCAAAGTATTTTTGGGAGTAGTATTGAGCACCGAATTGGGGACACGAGTTCATATTAACTCAACTCTTCATAAGAACCATGCGCCAACATGGGATTTCTCGGGTCATACTTTTTAGATGATCACGAAAGTTAAGCTAGTGGATCCACTTAGTAAAGTTAGATTCCTATATCACGGCAAGGTATAGGATGGTCCTTGGGCAACGTGAGGTAAAACGTTGTATTATCACTAGGGCTCATATTGGTGGTTGTCGGTTAAAGAATCTCCCACATAAGTTATATTACTTTTATACAAGTAAAGTTGAGTTGTTATTGTTTTATCATTAACAAGCCAAGTTGTTTATACTGTTTTACAGGCCTTATATATTGCATGTGTCTTATTGCATTATATATTGATTTCAATTATTCATGAATCGAACAAAGCCAAGGTAAGTGTTCTCTTTCTACTCTTTTCAAGCTTAAGTTGTGGTTTAGCTTTTCAACTCGCATGCTCGTACATTCCATGTACTGATGCCAGTTGGCCTGCATCTTATTATGATGCAGATGCAGGTACCCAAGATCAGCATCCAGTACGCCGTTGATCCAGCTGAGCACTCCAGAGTCAGTGGTGAGCCTCCTTGCATTCTGGAGGACTCAATTATTTTGTGTTCTTAGTTTTGTTTTATTAGGGTGTTGCGGGGTCTGTCCCAATATCCATCTCAGTATTTTAGAGGCTTCATAGACAGTTAGTCAGTTAGTTTTGAGTCTCTCATCTATGTATATATGTAAATATTCTATTTTGAGATTCGAGTTGCCTTTGTGGCCAGATTTTATAAGTTAAGTTGTTTTGTAACCTTGCATTTGCATTGAGTTATTCTGTTGGGTTAGGTTTTTGCGGAGTTAAGAAAGCCAGGCCAAGGGTTTGCTTGGGGCCAGAAATGGTCTCCGGGTGCCAGTCCCGCCCAGGGTGTAGGCTCGGGGTGTGACAAGAAGTGCTTAAAGGAATTGAGAATTGGAGTATTATTGGTGCTAGAAAGAAGAAATAATTAGACATTGAGAAATGGACAATATAAAAAGACAATTCACAAGACTACTTTAGACTAAAGTCTTTTTTTTCTTTTATATTTTCGTTTTAGTCTCATGGTCAAAAGTTACACATTATCATCTTATATTGTTTACACACTAATATTTTATTACGTTAAGTGTTTAATATAGGCTTTTAACATGACATTAACTTATAAAATGATCATCTAAACACCTTTTAAAATTATGTGTCATGCAATAAGCATCGAATGTCTGCGATACATAAGGAGAATGAGTTGGGACAACTTAATGACTTTTTTTTAAAAAAAAATATTATACAAGTGACACTCATTAAATGTGTTCTTTCCACTCTCAATACACCTCATCATGACCCTCAATCGCGTACCCCCCCACACCCACCACTCAACTCTCACCTCTTTTACACAAATATTTTTAGAATAATATTTTCTTTCCCTACCGAGCACGCCCAAAAAGAACATCCAATTGGAATCAGATAGGGAAGTTTACAAACCAAAAAAAAGAAAAAGAAATTTTCATAGGTAATCTCAAAACAAGTGGAGTGAAAAATATTATATTTTCCACAATTGATTACAGAGACTTGAAGATGACAATTAATTTACAAAAACTAAGATGATAATGTGTACTACTACTGCCTCCATCCTGTTATAATATTCGGATTTCGAGAGTTAAATGAGTTAAAAAAAATTATCTAATTTTTCCATTTTTAAATTATTAATTTATTATAATTTATAATATTTTTCACGTAATTTATAAATTAAAAGGTCAAATATTTGAAAATAAAAAAGTGCTATGTCATACTATCATGTTCTGAAATAACAATTTATATAAATTATTTCCTTCGTCCACTTTTAATTGTTATGGTTTCTTTTTTTAGAGTCAAACAAACTTTGACTAACATTTTATGATGTATTTTTTCATCATATTGATATGCAAATTAAAAATTAACTTTCTAAAAGCGCAATATGACAATTAAATGTGGACGGGGGAGTACTGGAGTAATTTTTTAAATCTTCTTTGGCCTTTCAAGTTTGTCTTTGGCCAAGTAATTATTTCAACTGCTTTTGTCCCATTTTGTCAACTTTAAGGTATGATTATTGAAGAATATTTGGGTGTTAATACTTTCTTCTTTACAAATTAATATTTTCAAACATTTGTGGTGTTAATTAGAGACTAATTAGTAGAGTAATTGTTGTGTTCTACATCAGATTTTGAGAATCGCATACATGGAAATAGGTAAAGAAAATGAAGGAGAAATAGAGAAATTAGCAAGCAACTCATTGGTATGTTACTCTGTCTGTTGTTTCTTGTACCTCGATTAGTATATAGTTTTGTTGTAGTTTTTGTTCTGTTACTTTTTGCTATTTTTGTCATTATCTAGTCTAAACAGTGCTAGCTAGCTATCCACACTTGTGTTCTCTATATTGTATGCGTGCTTGCTTTTCATAACGTTATTTTGTTGTTCTTACGGTTTCTTTTTCTTAAATGTTTTGTAATGCTTCCTATAGTATTTGTTTTGTCTTCCTTTCTTTTGTAGGTTCCTTGATAGTAAAGTCACAAATTTATTGATTATCACATTAAAGTAACTGAACTTTACCCACTATAACGGTGAAGTCACTAGGCTTTGAATTTAACTTGCTTAGCAGAAAATAGAAGTTATGCAAATTGGTTCCCTAATTGAATTTATGCACACAATGTTTGATTGGTTTGGGAATATTTAGTTTATAATATTTATTGATATTTCGAAAAAAAAAAAGTGGTGGGGTCAAGTTGAATGGTTTGGGCTACAAATAATTTTTTAGCCCATCTTGACTCATCTTATTATAGTCCAAACAAACTTAGGACAGGATTGCGCAACGACCCATTGATTTAGCCCATTCTAACTCATTCAAATTTTGTCCAAACAATTCATTTGTCATCTCTAGACATGACTAATTATGTTTTTCAAAGAAGTGTAAGTTCTAGATAGGGCAATTGAAGAACCAGAAACCAAAATCATCCCAATAAACATAACTTCCAAATATGAAGGCTTCTTGATCTTGAGGTAGCATAGGCATGGTAAAAATATCGACATGGTAACGCCCAAAAGCGCGCCTGTAAATGTCATGACACATCCAAAGAATGGAACGGTTAACGCCACAATGACAGTGCTGATGACTAAAAATGTTCTGATGAAGTAGCTCACGATAAATTTACTCTTTCATAAAGGTAATTTATCTTCAATAGCCGTTGCAATTGGAGAGACGACAAGAGCATACTTTGTTATTGGATTAACGAGTGTCGTATATATCGCGATTTTTGAACTAATTTTCCCGGTAGGGAGATTTAATGTTATTTGTGACATTAAATTTTGTCCATACATTAAGTACCCATAGTTGCCATTGATCCATAGGTTATGGTGCTTAATATAAAGTGTAACATCCGACAATTTGAAGTGGCTTTGAAGGAGCTTGAAATTTGGAAATAGTCATTTTTGGAAAAATTTAAAAATCTGGAATTTGGTCAAGTATGGAAAAAAATGAGTTTTTGGCCAACTTTGAGTAGTCGTAACTCCTATCTCAGGATGATTTAGGAGTAGTTCCAGTTATGGTTGCGAAGCTCGTGGAATGATCTTTCCAACGCCACTGAGTTTGCTCAATTCCGAGTTTGTATGATGGAGTTACACCCTTTAGAAGATGGGCAGTTGGAAGGGAAATCCGTCCGGAAATTTAAGGGCATTTTGGTCCTTTCACAAATCATTTCTTTTGAGCTCATATTGTTGTATTAGGCTGATCTTTGGATCATTTTGTCCCATTTTGAAAGAGAAAGAGTTAGGGTTCTTGAGGGTGAAGAAGAGAAGAAGGAGAAGAAGAAAGAGGAGATCAACAAGATCATTGTGGATTTTCGTCGGGGGTGATCCCTATCAAGGTATGTGAGTTTTTCGTGTGGGTTGATCCTTTCCCTCACACACACCAAGTTTATTCTATGATTTGAGAAAAGATTGGGAATTGTTGTTGAAGTGTTGAAGTTGTTAGTTGTTGTTGATATTGTTGTTGAAGTTGTTGAAGTTATTGTTCGTTGTGAGACTTGATTGGGTTGTGCATTTAAGTTGAAACCTATTGTATGTTGAGGGGATTATGATTCTAAGAGCTATGACCCTTTTGAAGTTGATTCACCATCAATTCGCAGCAATTTCTGGGCTGACGATCCCCATCTACGGGCGTGACCTACGGACCGTAGATCGATTGACGGTCCGTACTGGTCAACCGTCAATCGGAACAGAAGTTGGTTTTTGGGGCATCGATCTACGGTCACGACCTACGGTCCGTGGCCTGACCTACGGACCGTAAGTCAGAACCGTAGGTCAACACTTAGTGTTTTTTTTAAATGAATTCTGGGGAAGTTCCTGACGCGATCTACGGACCTGCAGGACGGACCGTAAGTCCATCTACGGTCCGTCGATGGCGTCCGTAGGTGCCATCTGTGTCACCAGAAATCTGAAGTCTCAGCCAAGTTTTCCCCACTTCTTTTCTCACTTTCTCATGCATGTTCTAAAGTATTATACCTATGATTTATAGTTGTTTCCGACACTCCAAAGTACGTCCAAGCGTTCAAGAATCCCTCCATAACATGTGATCGAACACCTTGAATTCATAATTCCGATTCAAGGAAAGATAGTTCCAAGTTAAGTGAGGTTAGAAGTCATGAAAAAGAGTCTCAGTTTCAAGTTAAGTCATGAGTTTAAAGTTGAGTTCGTTTCTCAAAGTTATTAGGGAACTATGTATTCCCAAAGAAGTTTTAAAGAAATGTCTTTACATTTGAATAAGGTTGGAAACTGAGATTTCCAAAGGGGCCTTCGGGCTAGTTTTTGTGTAATTATCTCGTATCAACAGGAATAAATATGTTTTAAAAGCATAAGAGCCAGTACATTTTTGGGAGTAGTATCGAGCACCGAATTGGGGGAGCGTTCAAAGAACCCACAGCCCCCATAGAACCATGTTAGCCACCATGGGTAGAAAAGGATCATGCTTTTTAGATGAATCCTTTTCAGATTAGACTAGTGGATCCATTAGGCAGTTCAGGTCTTATACCTTTGGCCGGGTATAAGATGCTCTGGCAGCGTAAGGTCGATCGCTGTATCATCACTATAGCTCTTATGTGATGGTTGTCGGTTAGAGAAACTCCCACAGCAGTTATTGTATTTTTATACATAGAAATTATTGTATTTTTATATACATCAGTTCATTGTATTTCTATATACATTTCAGGTTTATTGTATCCTTGTATACACATCAGAGTTTATAGCATGTTTTAAGTAGTCTTTCTTTATATCGCACCTGTTTTGAATTGTCTTATATTGAAAGAAGTCAGTCAGGTTGAGTTAAGTCGAGCCAGGTAAGCTATTTCAGTTTCTTCCAGATTTCATTCTAGCCTTTGTTGCTTAGTTTTCCAGCTCGCATACTCGTACATTCCATGTACTGATGCCAGTTGGCCTGCATCGTTTGATGATGCAGATTCAGGAACCCCGGATCAGCATCCTGCACGTCGTTGATCCAGCTGAGCACTCCAGAGTCAGTGGTGAGCCTCCTTGCATTCCGGAGGACTCAATTATTTTGTGTTCTTAGTTAGTTTTGTTTTATTAGGATGTTGCGGGATCTGTCCCAACATCCATCTCAGTATTTTAGAGGCTTCATAGACAGTTAGTCAGTCAGCTAGTTCTGAGTCTCTTATCTATGTATATATGTAAATCTCCTATTTTGAGATTCGAGTTGCCTTATGGCCATAGTTTATAAGTTAAGTTGTTTTGCAATATTGCATTGCTTTGGATTATTCTGTGAGCTAGGTTTCCGCTGAGTTAAGAAAGCCAGGCCAAGGGTTCGCTTGGGGCCAGAAATGGTCTCCGGGTGCCAGTCCTGCCCAGGGTGTAGGCTCGGGGCGTGACATAAAGCACACAAATAAAACATGTTTGTCAAAAAAGAAAAAAAAAGGATTTAAGTTATATATATGATGATCAAATAAAATATGTTTATAATTATTGGTGTAATATGACATGTAGGCTGTAGCAAAGGTATTTATAATTTAGTATGAGAAAATATGAAATGTCATTTTTTTTTATAATTAGACATATGATTATTTATAAATTGAAATGTCATCTGCCAGCTTCATATTCAATCAAATATTGAACATAAATATTTTATTTATAAATTGAAAAGTTCTTGAATCTCACGCTAAATTTTCTGTTCCGTATATTTAAGTGTCTTTCTGTATGTTTTTGTATTGTTTTGTCTATTTCTGGGTTGGAGTACTTCTCTGCAACTTCCAATTGTTGAGCACTTTCTATGTGGTGCAGGAGTAATACTTCCTCTATCTCATTTTATGACGTACTTTTATATAATTTTTAATTTGTCGTCCCAAAAGAGATGTCCGATTTTTCTATAACAGAAAAATAACATAACTTTAAATTTCCTTTTACACCCTTCATGAAACGATATACAACCACAACTTTCAAAACTATTATTTCCTTTTTTCTTAAGATTTATGTCTAGTCAAAAAGTAGGCATAATACATAAATATGTCCTTTAACTTGGCTTCAAATTACATTTATGCCCTTCAACTTTCGGTGTGCACAAATAGACACTTAAATTTGTATAAAGTTGAACAAATAGACACACATGTCCTACGTGGCATCCTACATGTCATTATTTTTATCCTACGTGGTATCCTACGTGTATAATGCCATGTAGGACTCATGTGTCTACTTGTTCAACTTTATACAAGTTTAAGTGCGTACTTGTGCATACCCAAAGTTGAAGGACATAAACGTAAAATGAGGTCAAGTTAAAGGGCACATTTATGTATTATGCCCAAAAAGTACCACGCAAACTGAAACTAAAGTTTATCAACAAGATATTATCACCTTGGGAAATTGGCTCCTATCCTTCATGGAATTGCATATTGTTGGGAAAACAGCATGACCACAATAACAAAATGTATACATACTTATTGCACTTATCAATCCATCCCATCTCCAAATCACACCTTTTTCTTCAAATCCAATACCATCAATTGCACCAACCCAAAATATTGAAAAAACCAAAACAATTGAAGCCAAAACTCCACCAATAGAAACATAAGCCAATAAACCTAAACTTTTCAACCATGTTGTTGGCAATATTATAATAGCAACCAATAAAACAAAAACTTCCCTTCCAAAGAATTTAACACAACCAACATGAATTTTTGCATTTGGGAATAATTTATGCAAATTGTCACCTTCTAGAATTAGGAATTCAATTGCAACAAAGTATAGTTCAAGATATAAGAAAATTGATACAAGATTCTTCCTTTGTTACCAAAAGCAAATTCACCAATATCAGGATATGTCTTAATTGATGGTGAAACACTCATGCAATTTTGCAAAAGTAATCCTGTGTAACAACGTATAATTGCTACCAAAAAAAGTAGCATCAAACATAATCATCCCCCTTGTGAAAGTGCATAGGGTACTGATATTATTCCAATACCAATATGATAGGAAAATGAAAAGAAATTAGCCTAAGTTTTATATATCGAGCTCCTAAATATTTATACAATCAGGTCACTTATAAGGGGATTACAGATAAATTTATCTATGTGATCATAAGCATAAGTAAGATCGATGATAGAAATAATAATAAATAACTTGTTATAACATGTTGACCAATATACTAATAACGTAAAAAAATGTTTACTCTGTTGGTGCATATATGTCACGCCCCGAGCCTACACCCTAGGCGGGACCGGCACTCGGAGACCATTGCTGGCCCCAAGCGAACCCTTGGCCTGACTTTCTTAACTCAGCGGAAACCTAACTCAACAACATAACTCAATGCAATGGAAGGTTAAAAACAACCCAACTAATAACATCTGGCTAAAACAACAACTCGAGTCTCAAAATAGAATACTTACATATATACATAGATGAGAGACTCAATACTAACTGACTGACTGTCTATGAAGCCTCTAAAATACTGAGATGGATGTTGGGACAGACCCCGCAACATCCTAATAAAACAAAACTTAAGAACACAAATAACTGAGTCCTCCGGAAAGCAAGGAGGCTCACCACTGACTCTGGAGTGCTCAACTAGATCAACGGTGTGCTGGATGCTGATCCTGGGTACCTGCGTCTGCATCATAAGACGATGCAGGCCAACTGGCATCAGTACATGAAATGTACGAGTATGCGAGCTGGACCGCTAAACAACAACTTAAACTTGAAAGGAATACAATAGAGAACTTACCTTGGCTCTGTTCAACTCATGAATAACTGAACTCAATATATATAGCAATACGACACATGCAATATATAAAGCTTGTAAAACTATTTAAAACATGACGTAAAAATCATATTTATAATATCATGAAAATACCATGCTTCCTTTCGAAGTCTACTTGTGCAATGCATGAATGAAGTCCCATACCCCCATCCACACTAAGCAGAACTTCTC
>NC_064287.1:60055573-60111502 GCF_019186545.1 Solanum stenotomum
AGCCCCTAAACTTCAGAGGTGAGTTTGGGGCGCTCTGGCAGGCGCGTCGCGCCAGGCCCCCAACCCAGAAATTTCAGCAAGCTCATTTTCTCGTTTTCTCACCTTATTTCACCTAAAATCGAATGGTTTCTTCCCCAAATCAATTAGAATCATTAAAACCCTCAAAATACCATAGATTCAACTCAAAAACACCACCGGAAACATACACCAAACCAACAAGAAACTTCAACAACACAACCACAAACTTCAACCAACACAACCACAAACTTCAACAAATACAACCAACAACTTCAACAAACACAATCAATCTTTTTCTCGAAAATAAAACGAGTTTGGCGTGTGGGGGAAAGGATCACCCAACACTAAAAGCTCACATACCTAATAGGGATCACCCCCGACGATATCCACGACGATCTTCGACGAAAACTTGCTTCTTCTTCTTCTTCTTTCTCTCCTCTTCTTTTCTTCTTTACTCTCAAACCCTTACTTTCACTCCTTAAACATGAGGAAAACTGATCACAAATAAGTCTTACACCTTAATATATATCCAAAGACAAGGCTAGGGAAAAGACCAAAATACCCTTACAATTTTCCGGATAGATTTCCTGCCAACTGCCCAACTTTCAAAGGGCATAACTCGCTCATACGAACTCGGAAACGAGCAAAATTTATGGCGTTGGAAAGATCATTCCACGGACTTTGCAAACATAACTGGAAAAAAACCTAGATCATCCTGAGCTAGGAGTTATAACTGTTCAAAGTTGGCCAAAAACTCATTATTTTCCATACTTGGCCAAATTTCCAAAACTTTAAAATTCTTTCCAAAAATGAAAAATTCCAATTCTAAGCCTCTTCAATTATTTCACATTGCTGGATGTTACAATATAACTTCAATTAAAGTACTATACAACAACATATTCAGTGAAATTCCATAAGTGTGTGTCTGGAGAGGGTATTTGGTGTATATACGCAGCCTTATCCCTACTCCATGAAGATAGAGAGGTAGTTTTCGATAGACCCTCGACTCAAGTAAGGCATAACAAAACAAGAAAGAAAAGAGTATACTAGTAGCACCAACTAATAAAATACAATAACCGAAACAAAAGAAATAACAAGTAAAACTAACCAGTATAAGAAAGTAGGAGGAGAAAATACTAATACCACTTATAAGGAAAACTAGACAGCACGATTACTTTACGAACCTTTTACCTTAATTCACGACCTTCATATTCTCCTATCTTGGATCATATCTTCAATAAGCTAAGTGATAATGACTTATTTCTACTTTTGGATGTGTCTTGAAAACAACAAGTAATGAGATGTTTACCTGATAATGCATTAATACCATTGAAACATGTTCTAAAGAAAGAGGTTCCTTTACTAGGCTCCATAATTTGTGGAATCTGATTTTGAGTCTCAATTCTCTCCACACTATGGGATTCCATATTTTTTGAGTGTCACAATTAACATCAAAATGCTAGTTCATATATTGGGTTTTGGCAAATTTGTCTAGAATAAAAATATTCTATATATATGTTTTTAGTTATTAATTCAAATTAAAACTCAATAACTAAAAAGCTAGATTCTCAAACTCATAGAGAATTCTACGAAATGTTGATATGGATCGAAAAAGGATAATTCAAATAAGGCTATTATTGGAATTTTTTTTTTTATCTAATAGACTTGCACAAGTAAAAAAAGATTGAATAGTTTATTAGTTCAATCAAGGAGCGGAACATACGCTACATTAAAAATGATCTTTGATGGTTATTTATTAATGGTAATAGCTTAATCGTTGCTAAATATGTATTTTTAGAAGCAATTAACATTCTTTGTAAATATGTCTAAAGTCTATAACGACATTGGATCTAATGACTATTAATTAATATTGATAAAAAACATTATCACTCTTTGTTAATTTGTATATTTATTACTGCTATTTTTATTCCGATTATTAGGGAAGACAAAGTTCTTCTAATCCTAGCATACCTTTTAATCTCTTTTATTATTTTCTTCTCTTTATTTTTCATTAGGAAATTTTCTATCAGTTGTTTTTACTATTCGACTTTTGTATTGAAACATTTAAAGCTAATATGTAAATAATAGTTATCTATGTTTTTCATTAAAATAATAACTCAATATACACATGCATACACTTACTACTTTAATTTTAAAAAATAGTTTGCATCCATTAAAAATGTCCTTTAGAATCAAACCTCTTTTATACTAAATTAAAGTCTCAATTTGTAACTATATATCACCCATTTCCATGTTGATCGAGCTCATTAAGGAAAAGCCAAGCTGCAAAGATAAAGCAAATTAAATGTGTATAAATAACGTATGACACGTGAAGAATGTTCTCAGTTTCAGGATTTAGGGTTCGGGATTTAAGATTTGACTACTTTTTAGGTACGTACCATAACTTGAGGCTTGTATCAGAGTCATTGTAGTCCTGATGACTATTGACTAAGCTGCGATTGTTGGTGATGGAGTCTGCTGAATGTCCTTGCTCAATTACATTTTGCCCTTCTTCATTTGATCTTGTCTGCTCATGAATTAATGTGATTTAGGGAGTAATTAATTAGAGAAATTATGCAATTAATTAATTGCAGAATAATTTACTTGTGATTGTTGTTTTAACTGTGAATTCTCTTCCTGGAGTTGAGCTTCCTGCATATTAAGGTGGCATGAAATATTATTATATATACCCTTTTCTACTGTTTAGATCCATCGTTGATCAAAATTATTTTAAAATCACTTTAAAACCTAAGACAAAAATTGAAGGGTATATTTTACTCTGTTTTTCTCTCTATGAATCTAGACACAAACATCACTTACCCGTGTTATGAAGCAGTTAATGGCAAGAAAAAATATGACACTATTTGTGAAGGGTAAGAATAAACAGATTAAAATTGTAACACACGTTGTTGAAAGATAAGTCGTACAAACACAATCAGGTTGAAATATTTACACATGTAGCAGACGCGTTTTGTACAAACACAACCAACTTACTTAGTTGAAGGTGTCACGTCAGTACAAAAAGTGCACGAAAATCCAAAAAAAATGAGTTCCGGAGGTAATTTGAGCCTAGTTAAATTTAGGTGTGTTGCTGAGATTTCGATCACAATTTAGGGATACTTGTGTATTGTCCCAAAAGTTTTCAAGAATTTAAATCTCCATATTTTCTCATAATCTCGACATATTTTTCCCTATACTTGTTTTCCAAAAACCATACTCGAATTCCAGTCAAATTAAGTTTCTGATAGAATCAAATAGTATTTCCTAATTAAGAAAAAAAAAAAGTTCTATTGACAAAGTAGCTAGAGAAATCAACATTCAATCAGTTAATGTATGACTTACCTTTTTCTTGAGGGAACTGATCTCTTTCATAAACTTGTCACCCTGAAAGACGCAAGTTAATGGAATCAATGTATGTTGTAGGAACAATTATATACTCCCTTCGTCCCATATTAGTTGATCACTTTCCAGTTTGCATAATGCTTAAGAAATTATAAATAAGAAGGTAATTTTACTAATTCATCCTTTAAAAAACTTCTTGAGAATTTTACACCCAAATATGAACACTTTAAAAAAGAATGAATTGCAAGGATAATATAAAAAAAAATTAATTAATGCTTTCTTGGTTTAGTAAGGTGATCAACTAATATGAAACGATGAATTATTAATCAAATAAATGCAAAAGAGGAGGGAAATTAAGTAGACAACAACAACATAACTAGTGTAATCTCATTAGTGAAGTTTGGAAAGAGTAAAATGTATGCAAACCTTGCTTTTATCTTTGTGGGATAGAGAGATTGTTTGCCATATACTCTCAGCTCAAAAGGAATATTTTTGAAGCATGATTACAAGAAAATATGACAACAAGATACAAAGCAAATGAAAAAATATATAGTACTGGTCTCCCGCTTCTCTAAAACCTTCAGGCTGCTCTACATAAATTTTCTCTTCAAGGTACCCATTAAGGAAGGCGGACTTAGCATCCAATTGAAATACTTGCCAACCTTGGTGTGTTGCAACTGCAAGTAGCAATCTAATGGTATCAAACCTTGCAACTGGTGCAAAGGTTTCATGAAAATCAATTCCATGTTGTTGTGCATACCCCTTTACAACCAACCTTGCTTTGTACTTGTTGAGTGTGCCATCTGAATTTAGCTTAATCTTGAACACCCATTTAGTTCCATGAGCCTGCTTGTCAGGAGGTCTAGGTACAAGTGCGCATGTGTTATTCTTGTTAATCATATTGAGCTCCTCCTCCATGGCAGCCCTCCATTCAAGAATAATTTGCAATGCATTGTCTACACTTGTTGGCTCCAACATAGCGACATTGCATCTGCTATATATATCTTCAATGGATTTGGTACCTCTTACTGCAAAATCATCAGAGTCCTCCTCTTTCTCTGTGGGCACTTTGTTCTTGATTAGTGATCTGGAAAGAAGAAACAACCATCTTCTTCCAGTCCCATGCAACATCCTCATCAAATTTAACACTTCTACTTACATGGATTTGTTGTGAAATAGGATTTAAAATCCTATATCCTTTAGAAGTGTTGTTGTATCCGACAAATATTCCAACTTCAGCTTTTTGATCAAGTTTATCCCTATTAACGTCAGGAATATAAGAGTAACAGATATAGCCAAATACTTTAAGACGAGCAACTGATGGCTTGGTTCCAATTCATGCTTCGTATGGAGTCTTTCCTTCAACTGCTCTTGTCGGCAATCTATTTTGTAGATAGACAATATTATTTATAGCTTCAGCCCATAGCACCTTAGGCAAACCTTTCTCAAACAGAAGACACCGAGCCATATTCATAATGGACCTATTTTTTCTTTCACTCACACCATTTTGTTGTGGTGTGTAAGTGACTGTAAGTTGATGATGAATTCCTGCTTTCTGAAGAAAATCCTTGAATTGATTGGAAGTGCACTCGGTCCCATTATCAGACCTTAAGATTTTTATCAAAGAGCCACACTGGTTTTCAACAGTTGCTTTAAACCTTTGAAATGCAACAAATACTTCAGATTTATGTTTCAGAAAGTAAACCCAACAAAACCTCGTAAGGTCATCAATGAATAAAAGAAAATATTTTCTGCCGTTATAAGAAGGAGTGCTCATAGGTCCACACACATTAATGTGTATTAGTTGGAGCTTTTCAGTAGCTCTCCAGGCTTGATTAATAGGAAATGGTGATTGACTTAGCTTCCTAATTTGACAAACCCCACATACATTAGAGGTTTCATTTATGGAAGGCATATCTGCCACAAGATCCTTATTTTGCATCAATTTTAAAGATTTAAAATTGATGTGACCAAGCCTCTTATGCTAGACATAAGTTTCATCTTAAATGCTGACATAAGCTCCAATGTTGGTATGTTTCCAATCAAGAGGGAAGCTTCTGTTGTTCATTTTGACTAAGAGCAATTTTATACCAGTTGGATCCATGATTTCACATGTTTTATCTTTAAATAACATGGCATAATTTTTATTAAGCAATTGGCCAACACTGAGAAGACTTTGGCTAATTTCAGGAACAAATAATACATCAGATATAATCTTCATACCTTAGGGAGTTCGAACAGCAACTGCTCATTTGCCCTTTGCATCTACAAGTCTACCATCTCCAAGTCTGACTTTGGAGAAATAATTTTTGTCCAGCCATTCAAAAATGTTCAAGTTAGTTGTCATGTGATGCGTGCATCCACTATCAACAAGCCACACATCATGATCTTGAGCTGCTACAGTGCATTCTCCAGCAATAGAAGCAGCAAACAACTTCTCTTCAGGATCTTCAACATTTTTAGTAACTTGAGCTGGCTGGGCTTGAACTTGAGCTGGCTGGTTTTGATTTATTTTGCACACCTTATCCACATAACCAAACTGTTTGCACATCTTGCATTGAACTCCAGGTCTGTACCGAGCTGGTTGGTTTTGATTTATTTTGCACACCTTATCCACATAACCAAACTGTTTGCACAACATGCATTGAACTCCAGGTCTGTACCAACAAAACTTGTATGTATGATTGGTCTTTTTACAATAGGGACCAGGTGGACACTTGGATCTTCTATATCTCCCTCGGTTATTATATTGCTCCTTCTTCTCCTTACCATATCTTCCATTTTGTTGCCTTTTGATTCACCATCAAACTGAGCTTTAGATCTTTGAACAACCACAAGAGCGATTTCACTTGTACTCTCTTCCTCTCTAAAAGCTTTCCTTTTTTCCACTGCTAGAAGAGCGTTGGATAGTTCATTCAATGTGACACGAGACATATCCAAGTATCTTCAATTGAGGAAATTTTTGCTTCAAACTTTTCTGGAAGTGTCACCATCACCTTCTCAACAATCCTCTGCTCTTCTACTTTTTCCCCTAACAATCTGATCTGATTGACGATTTTCATGATTCTATCAATATAATCTTTCACCTTTTCGGTCTCTTTCATTCTTAACATCTCAAATTCTTTTCTTAAATTCAATATTTGCATTTGTCTCGTCCTATCACTCCCTTGGAATTCTTGCTTCAGCATATCCCAAACTTCTTTGGCAGATTCACATGTCATGATCCTGGTAAAAATTGAATCTGAGACAGCTGCATGAATGAAAGACAGGGCTTTTGGACCTTTTGCGATCTCTTCTTCATGACTTCTGATCTGCTGAAGAGTTGGGTTTGCTCTTAAAGGTTCTGGAGCACTGTCTTCCTCAACATACTTCCATAATCCAAGACCCTTCAAGTAGGTTTTCATCTTCACTGCTCAAACTTGGTAGTTCTCGCCATTAAAGATAGGGGGTGAAAGGGGAGAGCTGCTAGAGGCCATGTGAAATGAAACTGAACAAAAAAGACTTGGACAAGTTAAACTTAGTAGGTGATCTTGCTGTGTTTTTCTCTCTCAAAATAGTCCCTAAAAGATCAATTTTGCTCTGATACCAATTGAATGAGAGAAAGAGAAGACAAATATGATAATAGAAAGATAATCTTGAGAAAGGGAGCAGATCATTTCATTCAGCAAAAGCTTACACATATATAGATACATAAGGTGGTGTCAAATCCCCTAAATACTAGAAACTGACTCCCTATTTTGTGCTTAAATCAAGCTCCACCACATATTATAATATCTTCTACATTCTAGAACTTTGGATTAAAATTAATTCAAAAGTTATACAAAAAATATCAAGACAAAAGTACTAACATGACAGCACTTAGCATCACCTACAAAAACAACAACCTTCATCAGTCTTACAAATAGAAAAACTTGTTGATAGAAAGCGTTTTCCCCTTTCGATGAACTTGAATCCTATATAAAGCAAAAATAGAAGTCATCGCTAGAACCTAACAAAGCATTTTGTGAAAAATGTAACAGAAAGTGGTAGCTGATGGGAGTAGGACTGGCACAGTGGAAGCGGTGGCGACCATTTCTGCCAGCCCAAGGCCCCGGGTGCGCCCTCAGGCGCAGACGAAATGCAGTGCCGCTGATTAAGCAAAGGTTAAAACTTGCATGACGAAAACAAGCTCCATAGATGCATGCTGCCCAACATTCAGAAGCATACTAGGCAAGAGCTGCCCTTGCTATAATTATGCCATGAAATTAGACAATCAAGCTTTGATTACTCTTGAAGCTTATTGTGATGTTAACAATCCTTGTAACAAAGTGCAAGTAAGTTCTCTTCTTTCCCCAAAAGTACTCTTTTTCAAAAGCATTTTCGAGAAAATACACTTAAGATTTTAGAAGTTTGGCCAAACAGAGGAACAAATCACTTTTCCCTACAGCTAATTTTGCGCTTTCTCACCTACCAAGATCCTACCTTGTACTTTATGCATTGAAGAACTAAGTAGAAGTAGTTTTTAAGTTCCCTTTCCCTAAAAAAAGAAGTATATATTTAAATTTACTCCACTAGATAACTAAAAAAGCAATCCAGCGCACAAAACATCTCATGTTAACAGGATTTGGAGAATGGTCACACCCTATAGATAGTCTAAACTCTACTAGATAACTATTTGAAGATTTTTCCACAATTTGATTGGCAATTTTTTCTTTCTTTTAAGTGAGTTCCAACATTTCCAAAAAATTTCTCATTGTTTTTCCGATTTTTAAGAGATGACAAACAATGTGTATAGCACAAATAAACAGCTTGTAAGATCACATTTGACTCACTTGTACCTAGTGCCATCTGTTTCTAGCAAATTTATTCGAACCTAATTCTTCTAAAACTTACTATTTCAATCAACAGCCTCTTACTAGGTGATACTAAAAGATGAGTTGGACCTTTTCTTTTATTTGTTTATCTCTATTCTGTTTGAATTCGTTGTAAGACTCATAATGATCAACTTTACAAAGATCTCATTTAGTTTCAGAAGCTCATAGCATTGAAGCCCAATTTTAAGTGCCTAATTGATCTGTGGTTAAATTTGATACTTTCAGGTGATATGAATCGAGCTAGCCAGGATGGAGATGGAAGAAAATATTTATTATAATGAATGTTTATTTCCTAGTTCTGTATGAGTTGAACCACTCCTATTTTATCTAAGACTTTGAGCAATAACTTAGCTTCCTTTTGCATTACATATATTCTTGTAGCAAACTTTTGGACTAAATATGTATGTCATATATTCTCCACCACGGAGGCCACTCCTACCTTGTTCCTAATTTTAAGTTTTTGACCGTCAAAAAAAGTTATGGTAACATTTCAACTGAAAGTATTACATCATACCAAGTGCAGCCTTAATAGTTAATATAGACCTCTCAGCTCAAATTTAGTTGATCTGCTCTGTTCTTAAGTTGAATCCGAATTTACTTATCATGTTTCCAGAAATAGCAGTACAACAATTTCCTCATGCTATTAATGTACTAGCTTGACTTTGTAAGGTTATCATGAAAATTGAAAATCTAAATTGTTTGACATAAACACTTACCCAGACTCTCTTTTCTTAATTTTCTTGTCAAGAGGGCCATTTATTTATGAAAGGTTGAGCTACTCTTCTGCAGAAAATAATTGAACATAGAAAAACATATTAACTTCACAATGCAAATCAAAACTTCAAGACACTAGGGCCATTTTGCATCCCTCCAAGCGAAGCCATGATGTCTNAATTGAACATAGAAAAACATATTAACTTCACAATGCAAATCAAAACTTCAAGACACTACTGGAAAATTAAAAAACTGACCCCGAAGAAAGAGAAAGATCTTAACGTTATATCTGAGAAACTTACTGCATTCTTTTTAGCACCAGGGCCATTTTGCATCCCTCCAAGTGAAGCCATGCTGTCTTGAAGTTGAGTGATCTGCAGGATTGGAACAGTGCTCTCCAGCCTGTTGATTGTTCTGTGTCTCAAATACAAACGCCGGACAACATTGAAGCTTCTCATCAGATAGTATGGCCTCTTCTCTGTATCTAGGATTGTAGTACCTTGGATGTTGCAAGAAAGGAACACCCTTCCACCAAAGCTTAAGAGCCTGAGATATATATAGTGAAAAGGAGAAAGGGAATGAATGCCATTCCTATACAAATTGTAATGAAAATAACTTAAAAGGCAGTAATGAAGTAAATAATCATATTGAAATAACAACAAGAGCGAGTGATTCTTAGTGATTGCAGTGAGCTAATTGATAGCCAACAGTAGTAACGAGAAATGTATGAACAATGATGGAGCTACAGTATCTACAAAACAAAGTGTCAATGTGTATCAACGTGTTAAAAAGGTGATATTTATATATAACCTAACTCTAACCGACTCCTAGATCTCCTCCCGCACCTCTTGGGGATAAGACAGTGGTTGTTGGATGTGATAAAATGAAAACCCTTATATTCAGAGTTTGGCTGGCGCCGGGAGGGTGAATTGTCTGGGCTCTTGGACCTCTCAGACAGGTTAAGAGATCTTAGGTCTTTGGCCAAGTTGGCACCAGCTGACTCGGGGTTGACTATGTATTGGTACATTTATTACCAATACATTAATAAACATGATTCATGAGAGAATACTTCTGATTTGCGCATCAAGCATGCAGTGAGAAAACTAAAAGCAAAGAAATTCAAGTTTTGGAGGATCTTCTAATTAATTTGGATGAGCAGGAAAACCTAATACGAGGCAGAAACTTGTCATTTAGGAGTAAAAAGAGCGAGCATACAACAGAGATTCAACCAAGAAAGTCATTGCCCATTTAACTAAGATGCATTAACAGATGCTTATTGAAACTATCGCAAGATATTCAGTTATCAACAACGAATTTATTTCCAGTCTAAAGGGCTTACCTGCCAATATATCCCTAATGCAATCTTGTGAGGCATTAGCCAAAAGAATAAATCTAGATCAGTATGTGTGGAGGATGATACTCTTTTGGCCATCAATGAAGCTGAGAAATATTCACCATGTTTTGGATGATTTACTGAAATTGTTACAAATAGATTATCCCCAGGTGTATTTGTTTTCATGGTCCAGTTTCCTAGCATATCCTGCAATCAACTCCACAACGCTACTAATGAATATCAACGACTAAGTTAAATTAAAAAATAAGATGAAATTGTAATTTTAATGAAGAGCCTTAAAGTAGGAAAATCCTATGTATAAAACAAGAAAAAGAATGTGAGACTGAACAACTGAGCACCAAACAAAGTCCTGAAATACCAGGATTAGAATAGTAGGAACCTTTCAGGATGGTAACCACAGTGCATATACTGGCCCTAGTAATGGCAGGAAACTTTAGAAGCAGTAGAAGAAAGAGTTCTGATTTCAGGTTCAGCAAAAGCAAGGACGTGCCACCAAAATTGTATAAATGCCTTAAGTATCTTGGACACAATAACAGGTAGCATAGCAAACTCTATGCATTTCTAAACCATCTCAACCTTTACATAACAGTTGAGGTTTGAACAATGATATCAATATAACAGCCAAGGAGAAAGCAACATAAGATATCAGCACAAAAGATGGAATAGAAAGAACAAGCTTCATGAACAGTACAAGATAACAAATCAAGAGCATGACATTGATGTTATGCATCACTTTCGACTAAAATCAGATTAAGCTAGAGATAGATGTAAGTAAATACCCCCTCGATTTCAGTTTGTTTGTCCTATTCTTTTTTAGTCCGTTTAAAAAAGAATGTCTCTTTCCTTTTTTGGGGAAACTCTTTAATTCCAACTTTCACATGGCATGTTGAATTTTGGTACATTTGGCATATCTTTAGTTTAAGACCACAAAATTCAAAAATCTTCTTTATTTTCTTAAACTTCATGTCAAGTCTAAACCAGACTAACAAATTGAAACTGGACATGCAGCGGGTGGAAATTAGCAGAAAGGCAAAACAGTTGGGTACAGTAGAACTTCCTTTTTAATTTGCTCGGGGTAAAAAGTGTGAGGAGCCTTTTAGGTAACAAATCTTGGTTGCTGATAGTAGATAATCAATAGTGCACAGGCCCTTGTCTGAGACTTTGACAGTACTTTTCAATTTGGGCTTTGATTACTTATCAATTAGAATGATTCACCTCAGCAATGCATTTCTTCAAATTCTGCAAGGAGCCTTCAGTATCATAGCAATAATACAAACTCAACGGATTTTGCACATATCCCACACTGGGCGGTATTGTCAACAAGAAACTGCTTTTAAAAAGATGAATAATCAGTCCAAGAGTCCATAGCACTAAAAACACTAAATCATTTACAGCTTTTGAACTATCAGGTGTCCAATTTCGTGTGCACAAATGATACTTTTGTCCATGCCAATGCCTCAAGATGTCATGATGTATTTCATAAAGACACCAAAAGATGGAATTCATAGTTTAATTTTAAAACTAAAGCATTGACCAAGAAGAACTCAACCATGGAAAACATACATCACAACAATATTTTCCCCTTCAATGAGAAACTGATGAGAAATCCGAGAGGCAGGCATCTACGACTAACTGAGAATAATTCTACAGTATTTCAAAAGTGCTTTTAGTATTAGAAATTTGCAGTTGCAATTCAGCTGAATAAACGAATCCCATTTGATAGTATCTCACAAAACAAGTTCAATTCAAGAGAAAAACTAAAAAGAAAAATACCCCCACTCTACTTGGATGGTTACTACATATGGTTTCATAATGCATCATTTGGATAGATTGTATCGTTTCCCGTCATTACATAATGTCACACATCAGGATTAACCAATAAAAAAAGAGTAAGATACTGGATAGAGCTACTATAAATAGGTGGCTTAATAATAAAATAGGATCATTAAGTAATACTTAGACAAAATGAGAAGAAAAACAATGTAACAACATCACACTCAATCGTTACACAAATCATAATGTTTCATAATGTATCGTATTATACTATAGAGGAAATAAACTTTTTCGTGTTACGCTGCAACAAAATTTAAGCAACTATCAAAATAAACTTTAAAACTAAAAACACATACGTGAATTATTTCTTTCNTGTCCATGCCAATGCCTCAAGATGTCATGATGTATTTCATAAAGACACCAAAAGATGGAATTCATAGTTTAATTTTAAAACTAAAGCATTGACCAAGAAGAACTCAACCATGGAAAACATACATCACAACAATATTTTCCCCATCAATGAGAAACTGTTGAGAAATCAGAGAGGCAGGCATCTACGACTAACTGAGAATAATTCTACAGTATTTCAAAAGAAGTACTTTTAGTATTAGAAATTCGCAGTTGCAATTCAGCCGAATAAACGAATCCCATTTGATAGAAGACACGGAGGATATTGTTTTCAAAAGGTTTCCTAATCTTCAAAAACTTGATGTCTATATCGGACAACTACCAGATTGTTCAGCAGAGAAGATTTGTTTTCCAAGATTAAATGTCCTTAACGAACTTGAAAAACTCCATTTATCTGCTTCTGGGGGTTCATTCAGTGAATATACACAATGGCTCTCTCTGACATCCGATACACTTTCAAGAATTGCTAGACTACCCAACCTTCAAGAACTAATTCTAGAAGACACAATCATCGAGGAGGGGAAAGAATGGAACATGGAAGATGTCACCTTCCAGAATCTCAAATCTCTAAAATTGGATGGTGTGAGATTTTCTGAATGGCAGGTTGATGCAGAGAAATCATTTCCCGTGCTCGAGATGTTAGATATAACTACATATGATAAGCTTATGGAGATCCCAGACAGTTTTGGAGATATTGCGTCATTAGAGCTTATCAAAGTATGGTTCAGCCGTCAGCTTAAAGAGTCGATCTTCAATATTAAGGAATATGTTGAAGAAATGACCGGAGAAGACAAGCTTGAGGTATGCTTCCAAGGTAGATGGTCTAGAGAATGTGAGTATGAATACGAATTCATCAACTTCTTTCGTACATAAAAAATTCCTTTTAGAAATGTTATTTTTCCATCCAATATTACTTTTAACTTATACAATGTTCTTTGCAGAGAAATCATATCAACTTGTAAAGGCTTCAAATGATGAACCGATCCTAAAGACATGTAAGCCTCCTTCCAACGCGGTTTTTCTATATCCATTTTGGTTAATAACTGTTTATCAAGTCTAAACACTGCTAGCTATCAGTACTTGTGTTCTTTATTATAACGGATGAGATATTGTATGTGTCACGCCCCGAGCCTACACCCTGGACGTGGCCGGCACTCGAAGACCATTGCTGGCCCCCAAGCGAACCCTTGGCCTGACTTTCTTAACTCAGCGGAAACCTAACCCAACAGAATAACTCAATGCAATGAAAGATCATAAAAACAACCTAACTGATAAAATCTGGCCTAAAAGGCAACTCGAGTCCTAAAATATAATATTTACATATATACATAGATGAGAGACTCAAAACTAACTGACTGACTGTTTATGAAGCCTCTATAACACTGAGATGGATGTTGGGACACACCCCACAACATCCTAATAAAGCAAAACTAAGAGAACAAAATAACCGAGTCCTCCGGAATGCAAAGAGGCTCACCACTGACTCTGGAGTGCTCAACTGGATCAACGGCGTGCTTTTTGCTGATCCTGGGTACCTGCGTCTGCATCATAATAAGATGCATGCCAACTGGCATCAGTACATGGAATGTACGAGTATGCAAGCTGGACCACTAAACAACAACTTAAGCTTGAAAGGGATACAAAAGAGAACTTACCTTGGCTCTGTTCAACTCATGAATAACTGAACTCAATATAAGGCAATAAGACACATGCAATATATAAAGCTTGTAAAACTATTTAAAACATGACGTAAAAATCATATTTATAATATCATGAAAATACCATGCTTCCTCTCAAAGTCTACTTGTGCAATGCATGAATGAAGTCCCATACCCCCATCCATACTAAGCAGAACCCCTCGAGGAACCATGCAATTTCTACTATGGGAGTTCTCTAACCGACAGCTACCACTACATGCTTAAGGAGTGATACAACGTTTTACCTCACGTTGCCCAAGGACCATCCTATACCTTGCCGTGATATAGGACCTTACTTTAACTTTAAATTAGTAGATCCACTAGCTTAACTTTACGTGATCATCTAAAAAGTATGACCCGTCAAATCCCATGTTTGGCTACATGGTTCTTATGGAGAGTTGAGTTAATATGAACTCGTGTCCCCAATTCGGTGCTCAAGACTACTCCTAAAAAAATACTTTAGTTCATTAGTGTTTTAAACACATCTTTCTTTAGTTGAGATAATTACTCAAAACTTAGCCCAAAGGCTCTTGAAAACTCTTTCTAAAAAGAACATCTCAAAACCATATTTTAATATGATCATTGATGACTCGGGATATTCATACTGCTTAAACATTGATGGTATATCTATAGACCATACTGTTTAAACATTGATGACATACTCGATTTGTCATACTAATCATGTTTTAGAAACTCTTTCGCAAAACTCATCTTTTCTCAAAAAGTGATAGTACTCAAACTTCTCAAAACTCTTTTGGAAATCTCAGTTTCCTCTCATCTTAAATGTGAAAACATTTATAAACTTCTTTGGGAATACTTAGTTCCTATTAACTTTTGAGAAATGAACTTGACTCTTTACTCGTGGCTTAACTTGAAACTCTATACTATTTACTTAACTTGAAACTCTATACTCTTTACTCAACTTGAAACTCTATACTTAACTTGGAACTCTATACTCTTTACTCAACTTGAGACTCTAAACTTAACTTGGAACTTGAGCCTTAAAATAAAGTTAAAACGTTCAATAAAGACTCTTGAAAAACTTTAAAGACTTGCTTAACTTCTAAGCTTGGCTCTAACTTCACTTGACTTCTAACTTCACTTGACTTTGATCCTAACTCGCCTTGAATTGGATTACGGATTCAAGGGTAATGATCTCATGTTTATGGATGAGTTCGGGATGTCTAAATGTACCTTAGAGTGTTGAAACAACTATAAAATATAGGTACATTACCAAGGAACATGTATGAAAAAGTGGGGAAGGAATGGGAAAGATTGGCGTCCTTGGCGCTCTGAGAGGTGCGGGGCGCCAGCCTTCAGACCTCAGAGGGGCCTGCTGGGCACTCTGAGAGACGTGCCACCCCTAGGGGGAAACTTCAGAACCCTTGTTGGGGCGCGCTGGCTGGCGCGACGCCCCAACCTTTTCCCCCAAAAATCCGACTCTTCTCCTTCATTTTTCCAACTCTAAACCTCCTTAACTTCAATGGATCCAGCCCCAAACACTTAGAATCATAAAACCCCTCAACATACACTTGATTCAACTCGAAATCACAACCAGAAACATACACCAAAACAAGGAACTTCAACAACACCACCAATAACTTCAACAAGCACAACCACAAACTTCAACAAACACAACCAATCTTTTTCTCGAAATTAAAACGAGTTTGGCGTGTGGGGGAAAGAACCAACCCAACACTATGAACTCACATACCTTAATAGGGATCACCCCCGACGATACCACGACGATCTCCTTGCTTGTTCTTCTCTTTCTCCTATTCTTTCCTCTACACTCACAAACCCTTACTCACTCTTTTAAAAAGGGAAAAACTGATCTAAAAATCATTCTAAACCCTTAATATAACCAAAACAATTGAGTAGGGAAAAGACCAAAATACCCTTACAATTTCGGGTGAACTGCCCTGTGCCAACAGCCCACTTCAAAATGGCATAACTCACTCATACGACCTCGGAATCGAGCAAACTCGGCGGCGTTGGAAAGATCATTCCAAGGGCTTCGCAAAAATAACTGGAACTACACCTAAATCAACATGATCTAGGAGTTATAACTGTTCAAAGTTGGCCAAAAACTCACTTTTTTCCATACTTGGCTAAATTTCCAGATTTTAAATTCTTTCCAAAAATGACTATTTCCAATTCTAAGCTTCTTCATAGCTATTTAAAATTGCCGGATGTTACAGTATGCATGCGCGCTTTTCATTACCATGAGATCTTACATATTTTTTTATTCTTCTAAAGTGTGTAATCTACAAAGCATGAAACAAGAAAGTTCCAATGAGGACTGTAGTTTTTATTTTACATATACATAGTTAAGATAGGAAAAGGGAACCTAAGTAACTAAAAATTAGATATAACTCTGTGGTTTAACCTCATGATCATGTTAACTAGTTGCCTGTTCATTTCCTTGAAGCCCGGTTTGGTTATCACATTATTTTGTTGTTGTTGTTGTTACGGTTCCTTTTTTCTGAAAGCTTTGTAATGCTTCTTCTAGTATTGGTTTTGTCTTCCTATCTTCTGTATGTTTGTTGATATGTGTTACTTGAGCTGAAGGTCTTTCGGAAACAGACTCTCTACCTTCATGAGGTCGTCGGGGCCGTAAGGCCTCTACCCTCCTCAAACACCACTTGTGGAATTTCATTGGATATATTGTTTTGAAGTATCCTTACAAGACCACTATATTGAATTCTTTACACTGTCAGTGCACAAAACATTAACTCTTAGGAATATCCATCCCATGCAACATTATTTGTTTTTTTTTGTTTGTCAAAAACCAGTGGAAGGGTCAAAATTTGAACGTTATCTATTTCTATAGTAAAGTCACAAAACTATTGATTGTCACATTCAAGTAACTGAATTTTATCTACTATAACGATGCCTGAAAATTTTTCATGACAAATAGATTTTCCTTTCTAGCTTTTCTCGAACAAAGTGCAGAGGACTTTCTCCAGAATAGCCTAATAGATAAGCTAAATGTTTGGCCTGTTACGCACCTTAAATCTTAAAATTAAAAAAGGGCAGCTTGGTGCACTAAGCTCTCTAAACAAAAGCTCTTAGTTTCCCGGTTCTTAAGCCATTCTGAACACATTGTACTTCGGCCACCAAGGCCCGATTCTCAAGATCTGATACACGGTTTGATTATATTCTTGCCCTTATATTCATTTACAAGATCAATCTAACTCACGTGTCCTTAAATCAATTTGATAAATTCAACTATAACAAATGATTTAGTATATTGAGTTTAACTTATACAAACAAAAATTGAATCATTGATTCTTATAAGTTATAAAGATTATGTTCATAATCTAAGTTACATAAAGAAACAAACATACTTAACAAGACTAAATTAATGGCATAATACATAAATGTGTCATTTAACTTGGCCTCATTTCACATGTAGACGCTAACTTGTATAAAGTTGAACAAGTAGACACATGAGACCTACGTGCATATTACACATAGGACACCATATAGGATAAAAATTGTCATGTAGGATGATTGCAGTTAATAAAGAACTTATATCTTATTAGGTATAAAATCAATTGTTAAAAATAAAATTTTGAGAATACACACCTCAATTCGTCCCTATTTTTTCGGTTGAACACTTTAATTTACAAAATGATAATCTTATGTGTCATGTTAGTATCAGGTGTCCATGAGACACAATAAGAATGAGTTGAGGCATTGTTGTCAATAGTATTTATCTTGATTATATATATACAAATATTTTTAGAATGATCATATATATATATAAGAGAACCCTAGACCCGCCTACGTGGCGCCACCACAAACCAGGATTCCCTTTTAATTTATTCTATTTCCAAAACTAGCCTTCCCCTTTCATGAAAAGTTGTGACTTTTATGAAAAGTCTACGAGTTTTATGAAGAGTTGTCACTTTATAAAAAATTGTGACTTTTATGAAAAGTTGTGACTTTTATGAAAGGTTGTGACCTTTCTGATAAGACATAATAAGCATTTGTACCCACTACCTTTTGTTGTCTATAAATAGAGGAATTTCCTCTCATTTTAAAACAACGAAAATTTTAAACTTCTTCTTTTTCTTCTGGACAATTAAATAATTGTGTACTTTGCTCCTGTTGAATGACTCACTGACACCATTTTTTTTGTATCAATACACTGGTGAATAGAATCGTTCTTTTCTGAGAGGATCTATTCCTTTAAATCTCGGGTACGGGGGGGGGGGGGGGAGTAATTTCCTTAAGGGGACACTGTGCATTCAATGAGCTCGATTTTTTCCATTCTGTTTCATTCTATTGTTACAAATCCTGGTATGTTTTTACAATCATTAATTTATGTTTATATTATTAATTGTTGTTTTTGAGTACATGCTCTAAGTTTTGTTGTTTATGTTTCTGCAATATTATTGTTATAAGTATTTGTTAGTACATATTAAATAACAAACGTTAATTGAGTCTTCAAGCAAGTTTTCTCTACTGAAATTCTTGAAGGTACAATAAAAAAAAAACTCTTACAAATCTCTAATTTGTTCATCAACAACGTCATTTCTTCACATACAAGGATGAGATTTTGTGTTCTTTAGAAGATCCTCTGAGAGTTAATAACTTTGCATTATTTTTTTGCTTTGTGTTGTTGTTATCTATTTTTACTAAATTTTATCACTGGATATTATGAGTACTTTAAGGATTGAAAGTGTAACATCCGACAATTTAAAATGAATATGAAGAAGCTTGAAATTGGAAGTAGTCATTTTTTGGAAAAATTCAGAATCTGGAAAATTTGGCTAAGTGTGGAAATCAGTGAGTTTTTGGCCAACTTTGAGTAGTCATAAATCCTAGCTCAGGATGATTTAGGAGTAGTTCCAGTTATGGTTGTGAAGCTTGTGGAACGATCTTTCCAACGCCACCGAGTTTGCTCTATTCCGAGTTTGTATGAGCGAGTTATGCCCTTTGAAAGTTGGGGCAGTTGGCAGGGAGTCCGTCCGGAAATTTAAGGGCATTTTGGTCTTTTCACAAATCATTTCTTTTGAGGTTATATTGTTGTGTTAGGCTGTTTGTGGATAATTTTTTTTTCCATTTTAAAAGAGAGAAAGTTAGGGTTCTTGAGAGTGAAGAAGAGAAGAAGAGGAGAAGAAGAGGAGAAAGAGGAGATCAACAAGTTTTCATCGTGGAATTTCGTCGGGGGTGATCCCTATCAAGGTATGTAAGTTCTTTAGTGTGGTTTGATCCTTTCCCCCACACACCAAGCTCATTTTATGATTTGAGAAAAGATTGGATTTGTTGTTGAAGTTGTTGAAGTTGTTAGTTGTTGTTGATGTTGTTAGTTGTGTTGTGGAAGTTATTGTTGGTTGTGGGACATGATTTGATTGTGTTCTTGACCTGAAATCTATTGTATATTTAGGGATTTTATAATCCTTAGTGTTGGTTGGTTCATACCCCCACACACCAACTCGTTTTTAACTCCAAGAAAAGATTTATTTTGGTTGTTGAAGTTGTTGGTTGTGTTGTTGAAGTTCTTGCTGATTTGGGACAGGATTTGGTTGTGTTTTTGAGTGGAATCCATTGTATATTGAGGGGTTTATGAACCCAAGTGTTTGGGAAAAGAACCTTTGAAGTTAAGAGGGTTTAGAATTGGCAACATGAAGGAGAAAAGTCAGGCTGCTTTTAGGAAACAAGTCTGCGTTGCAGCTGTGTTCCCTCTGTGAACAGAATCTGTTCTGTTTTCAGAATTAAATTTCGAAATTTTTCTTCAGTCTAGTTGTCCTAAATTATTCTTAATCATCATGGGGTCCTTCCAAACACAAATCATTACCCTTGAATTCATAATCCAATTCAAGGAGAGTTAGTTCCAAGTCAAGTAAAGTTAGAAGTCAAGTGATGTTAAGAGTTAAGCTTAGAAGTGAAGTAAGTCAAAGCAAGTTTTTAAAGTTGTTCAAGAGTCTTTAGTGAATGTTTTAGCTTCATTTTTAAGACTCGAGTTTCAAGTCAAGTCAAAAGTTAAGAGTTTCATGTTAAGTTAAGAGTTTCACATCAAGCCAAGAGTTCAAATAAAGTAAAGAGTTTAAAGTTGGGTTCATTTCTCAAAGTTATTAGGGAACGTATTCCCAAAGAAGTTTTAAAGAAATGTTTTTACATTTAAACAAGGTTGGAACCTGAGATTTCCAAAAAAGCCTTCGGGCTAGTTTTTGAGTAATTATCTCATATCAGCAGGAAGAAATATGTTTTAAAAACATAAGAGCCAGTACATTTTTGGGAGTAGTATCGAGCACCGAATTGGGGGAGCGTTCAAAGAACCCACAGCCCCCATAGAACCATGTTAGCCACCATGGGTAGAAAAGGATCATACTTTTTAGATGAATCCTTTTCAGATTAGACTAGTGGATCCATTAGGCAGTTCAGGTCTTATACCTTTGGCCGGGTATAAGATGCTCTGGCAGCGTGAGGTCGATCGCTGTATCATCACTATAGCTCTTATGTGATGGTTGTCGGTTAGAGAAGCTCCCACAGCAGTTATTGTATTTTTCATACACAGAGATTATTGTATTTTTATATACATCAGTTCATTGTATTTCTATATACATTTCAGGCTTATTGTATCTTTGTATACACACAGAGTTTATAGCATGTTTTAAACAGTCTTTCTTTATATCGCACTTGTTTTAAATTGCCTTATATTGAAAGAAGTCAGTCAGGTTGAGTTGAGTTGAGCCAGGTAAGCTATTCAGTTTCTTCCAGATTTCCTTCTAGCCTTTGTTGCTTAGTTTTCCAGCTTGCATACTCGTACATTCCATGTACTGATGCCAGTTGGCCTGCATCGTTTGATGATGCAGATTCAGGTACCCCGGATCAGCATCCTGCACGTCGTTGATCCAGCTGAGCACTCCAGAGTCAGTGGTGAGCCTCCTTGCATTCCGGAGGACTCAATTATTTTGTGTTCTTAGTTTTTGTTTTATTAGGATGTTGCGGGGTCTGTCCCAACATCCATCTCAGTATTTTAGAGGCTTCATAGACAGACAGTCAGTCAGTTAGTTTTGAGTCTCTCATCTATGTATATATGTAAATATTCTATTTTGAGATTCGAGTTGCCTTTATGGCCATATTTTATAAGTTAAGTTGTTTTGTAATATTGCATTGCATTGAGTTATTCTGTTGGGTTAGGTTTCCGCTGAGTTAAGAAAGCCAGGCCAAGGGTTCGCTTGGGGCCAGAAATGGTCTCCGGGTGCCGGTCCCGCCCAGGGTGTAGGCTCGGGGCGTGACAGAAAGTTGATTGAAGTGTTAGTCAATTTTCTAAGGTATGTTATTTTAAAACATGAGAACTTTTCTGGTTAGAATGATTTCTTATCATCATTGGATATCTCATAGTTTACTCCCTTTAATGTATGTTTTTTCTCGGTGCTTTGTTGTCTCCTTAAAATTGCATTGATTAATTTTTGTTTGGTATGTCTATGATCTCACTTGGACAAAGCTTTCGTCCTTTTAATGTTGTTCTTTTTTTTCCTTCTCATTCATCTCTACTGAATATTTTTGGTGTGAGTTATGACTATTTTCAGCAAGCTTAATTTGAAGAATATGAAATAAAACTTGCTCTAAATAAAAGTAATATCTTAAGCTACAAAAGATATGTCTATTAACATAGATTTGTTGTCATTTATGTCCCAAGTCATTGCTAAACATTTGAGTTATCTAGGTTAGACTCATTTTTCATTTTTAATGTTCGAGAATATTTCTTTAACATGAGTCTAGAATCCAACATTTTGATCTACCTGTACTTTCATAATGCAACAAGTATACATACATATTTATGAAAAAGTCGTAAACTTGAATTGATGAAGCATCTAGAAGGGCCTTCAGAGCAACAGTTTAATGAAGCATGAATTTCTAAAAAGGTCAACAATGTTATTTTGCTATTGTTTCAAATTTATTTTTTCTCCTTCTATAAATTTTGTTAGAGTAACAAAGTAACAATAACGAAATGTCGTGAACGTTTGACCTCAAACAAGTAGATTGTCTCTAAAAAAATTTATTTATGTTGTTGTGGTGTCCATTTTAAACGGTCTTAACTTATTTATAACTAATATTGATTATCGAAAATTTTTATATAATTTTTTTTAACAGGGAGTTATTCTAACCATAAAATTATCAGTTCTACATTTTTCATGTACAAAAAAATAGAAAAAACTATGTTTAATCGCTACATAAAAACATCACTCAGTTTTAACAAGACAATTATATCATCAAACATATATTATGATAAATTATGTAAAAGACAAAAATGATTAGATATCAAGGTATATTTCTGTCACGCCCCGAGACTACACCCTGGGCGGGACCGGCACTCGGAGACCATTGCTGGCCCCAAGCGAACCCTTGGCCTGGCTTTCTTAACTCAGCGGAAACCTAACTCAACAAAAACTTCATGCAAAGCAAAAACATAAGACAACTTAACTGATACAAATCTGGCCATAAAGGCACCTCGGTCTCAAAATAGAGTATTTACATATATACATAGGTAAGAGACTCGAAACTAGCTGACTAACTGTCTGTCTGTCTATGAAGCCTCTAAAATACTGAGATGGATGTTGGGACAGACCCCACAACATCCTAATAAAACAAAAGAAAACAAAGAACACAAAATAATTGAGTCCCTCCGGAACGCAAGGAGGCTCACCACTGACTCTGGAGTGCTCAGCTGGATCAACGACGTGCAGGATGCTGATCCGGGGTACCTGAATCTGCATCTTCAAATGATGCAGGACAACTGGCATCAGTACATGGAATGTACGAGTATGCGAGCTGGAAAACTAAGCAACAAAGGCTAGAATGAAATCTGGAAGAAAACTGAATAGCTTACCTGGCTCAACTCAACTTAACCTGACTGACTTCTTTCAATATAAGGCAATTTAAAACAAGTGCGATATAAAGAAAGACTGTTTAAAACATGCTATAAACTCTGTGTGTATACAAGGATACAATAAGCCTGAAATGTATATAGAAATGCAATGAACTGATGTATTTAAAAATACAATAATTTCTATGTATAAAATACTATAACTGCTGTGGGAGTTTCTCTAACCGACAACCATCACATAAGAGCTATAGTGATGATACAGCGATCGACCTCACGCTGCCAGAGCATCTTATACCCGGCCAAAGGTATAAGACCTGAACTGCCTAATGGATCCACTAGTCTAATCTGAAAAGGATTCATCTAAAAAGTATGATCCTTTTCTACCCATGGTGGCTAACATGGTTCTATGGGGGCTGTGGGTTCTTTGAACGCTCCCCCAATTCGGTGCTCGATACTACTCCCAAAAATGTACTGGCTCTTATGTTTTTAAAACACATTTCTTCCTGCTGATATGAGATAATTACTCAAAAACTAGCCCGAAGGCTCTTTTGGAAATTTCAGTTTCCAACCTTGTTTAAATGTAAAAACATTTCTTTAAAACTTCTTTGGGAATACGTTCCCTAATACCTTTGAGAAAAGAACTCAACTTTAAACTCTTTACTTTACTTGAACTCTTGGCTTGATGTGAAACTCTTAACTTATGACTTGACTTGAAACTCAATACTTAACTTGGAACTTGAGCCTTAAAATGAAGTTAAAACGTTCAATGAAGGCTCTTGAAAAACCTTAAGGACTTGCTTGCTTCTAAGCTTGACTTCACTTGACTTGGGAACTATCTTTCCTTGAAAACGAAATTATGAATTCAAGGTGTTCGATCACATGTTATGGGGGGGATTCCTGAATGCTTAGACGTACTTTGGAATGCCGGAACAACTATACAACATAGGTATAATACTTGAGAACATGCATGAGAAAGTGAGAAAGAATGGGGGAAACTTGGCTGAGACTTCAGAATTTCTGGTGACACAGATGGCATTTACAGATGCCATCGACGGACCGTAGATGGACTTACGGTCCGTCCTGCAGGTCCGTAGATCACGTCAGAGACTTCCCCAGGATTCAGTTAAAAGAAAATGACTAAGTGTTGACCTACGATTCGGACTTACGGTCCGTAGGTCACGCCCGTCGATGGGAATCGATAGCCAAAATTTGCTGAAAAATTTGCTGGTGAATCAACTTCAAAAGGGTCATAACTCTTAGAATCATAATTCCCTCAACATACAATATAATTTCAACTTAAATACACAACCCAATCATGTCTCACAACGAACAATAACTTCAACAACAAAAAATCCCAATCTTTTCTCAAATCATAGAATAAGCTTAGTGTGTGTGTGGGGGAAAGGATCAACCCACACAAAGAACTCACATACCTTGATAGGGATCACCCCCGACGAAAATCCACAATGATCTTGACGAATCTTGTTGATCTCCTCTTTCTTCTCTTCTTCTTCTCCTTCTCCTCTTCTTCTTCTCTTCTTAACTCTCAAGAACCCTAACTCTTTCTCTTTCAAAAAGGGACAAAATGATCCAAAGATCAGCCTAATACAACAATACAAGCTCAAAAGAAATGATTTGTGAAAAGACTAAAATGCCCTTAAATTTTCGGACGGATCACCCTTCCAACTGCCCAACTTCCAAAGGCCATAACTCCCTCATACGAACTCGGAATCGAGCAAACTCGGTGGCGTTGAAAAGGTCATTCCACGAGCTTCGCAACCATAACTGGAACTACTCCTAAATCATCCTGAGCTAGGAGTTACGACTACTCAAAGTTGGCCAAAAACTCACTTCTTCCCATACTTAACCAAATTTCCAGCTTCTAAATTTTTCCAAAAATGACTACTTTCCAATTTCAAGCTTCTTCAAAGCCACTTCAAATTGTCGGATGTTACAATTTCATCATTCATTATATATTTAAATTCTTGAGATAACTAATAATTTTCAAATCATTTAATTTCTGTTAAAATGTTCTTAAAACCTACTAAAAATTACTTTTTTTTTCTTATAACAGTCGATTATTGAAAAGGCTATTCAAAAGCTTAGAAATATTATTTATGCCCGCGCGAAGCGCGGATAAATTACCTAGTTTTTTTTAATTACTTAATAATTAATTAGTGATGTAGACTTTTTGTTGTTGTTGAAAAGGTAAGATAAGAATTGCCGAGTAAATAGATCATCATATATATCCAGATAGATCAATACCACCGTTCTTGGAATAAGTTAGACATCCAAAAACTCTCCTGTAAAGGTATTTGAATCATTAGTTTAAGCAATTTAAAGAACATGCTAAGGCTGAATTAACTTCATCACCTAACTCTCTTGCTTTTGAATGTGTAGAAGTGAAATGACAAAAGTATAGTGATTTTTCTGTTACAAAATAAAGAAAGTTGACTTTTTTGAATAATTTTTTATATAAACTATAAGAAGAGGAAAAACAACATTTAGCTTATGCAGTAAGCTACATTTGAGTAAATTTGGTTTTGATACACATTTGGTCTTTTAGCAGGTATCATCTGCTCTACTTCGCGAGGACATTGTCGATCTTCAGGATTTCATAGAGAGGTTAAAGAATGAACAAGATCAAATTGTTTCATTAAGCAGCTCCTAGAAGCCGGTTGAAAGAAAGTCATCGAGTACAGTTGGTAAAATAATCGTAGGTTTTGAGGAGGAGACAGAGTGGATAATTAGGAAGCTCACCAGCGGACCAGCTGAGATAGATGTCATTTCCATAGTCGGCATGCCAGGGCTTGGAAAAACTACTTTGGCATACAGAGTGTATAATGATAAGTCCATTGTTGATCATTTCGACGTTTGTGCTTGGTGCACAGTCGACCAGGAAAGTAATGAGAAAAAGTTGTTGCAGAAAATTTTCAATCAAGTTATTTGTTTGAAAGAAAAATTCAGTGAGGATGACATAGATGATGACGTTGCTGATAAGCTGCGGAAACAATTATTTGGAAAAAGGTACCTTATTGTCTTGGATGACATGTGGGATACTGAAACATTCGATGAGCTAACAAGACCTTTTCCTGAATTACAGAAAGGAAGCAGAGTTATTCTAACAAGTCGGAAAAAGGAAGTTGCTTTGCATGGAAAATGCCACAGTGATCCTCTTTATCTTCGATTGCTAAGATCAGAAGAAAGTTGGGAGTTATTAGAGAAAAGGGTATTCGGAGAAGAACGTTACCCTTATGACCTAATGGATGTTGGAGAAAAGATAGCTCGAAAGTGTGATGGGCTTCCTTTAGTACTTGATCTAATCGGTGGAGTCATTTCAAAGAAGGAAAAGAGAGAGGCTTTGTGGCTTGAAGTTCTCGATAATTTGAGTTCCTTTATTTTTAAGGATGAAGAGGAAGTGGTGAAGGTTATACAATTAAGTTATGACCATTTGTCAGATCACGTAAAGCCGTGTTTGGTTTACCTTGCAAGTTATCCAAAGGACAAAGATATAATGATCTCTGAGTTGAAAGATTTATGGATTGCTCAAGGACTTGAGATGAAAAATGCAGAAGAAGTAGTGGATGTGTTAATTTCGAGTAGCTTGGTAATACCTTTCGATAATTCCATTTTCAAAATTCATGATATTGTGCATGACTTTTGTTATATAAAATCTAGAAAGGAAAAGTTGTTTCACTTCATAGGAGGTTCAAACACTCCGTCTTCTTCTTCAAATCTGATTCCACGTGGAATTACCATTCATTATAATGAAGGTCTCTTTCATTTGGATAGAAATTTTGTGGTGTTTAATCTAGAAAAGAAGAATCCTTATGTTAAACAGCTCCTCTCTCTGAAGGTGTGTGATGGGGTTAAGGATTGTCTTTCCTACAACAGTCACCTAAAACACTTAAGGCTTCTTAAAAGTTTGGATTTGAAGGGCATAACATTGACAGATTCTTTGCTAAATGAAATCGGTATGCTCATTCATTTGAAGTACTTAATCATTCAGACAGAGGCTATCACTCTCCCACCGTCATTTTCAAACCTCTGCAATCTAGAAACTCTGGTGGTGGATCACTCGGAGGGATCATACATATTACTATCGCCTTGTTTTTGGAGTCTTGCAAAGCTACGAGATGTACGGATGAATGGGGGTGCTCTCTTTGATCCGGACATCACTGTGTTAGATGAGGATTTAAGGTTAGAAAATTTGAGAACATTAGATGAGCTCTACCTTCCCGGTTTAGAAGACACGGAGGATATTATTTTCAAAAGGTTTACTAATCTTCAAAACCTTAGAGTCTGTATCGGAGGACTAGAAGATTGTTCAGCAGAGAAGATTTGTTTTCCAAGATTGGATGTCCTTAACGAACTTGAACAACTCTGTTTATATTCTTTTTGGGATTCCTACGATGAATATACACACGGCTTCCCTTCGAGCTTGAAGAAAATGAAGTTGCTAGGGCTTGCTCTGACATACGATACACTTTCAAGAATTGCTAGACTACCCAACCTTCAAGAACTAATTCTAAAATACACAATCATCAATGAGGGGAAAGAATGGAACATGGAAGATCTCACCTTCCAGAAACTCAAATATCTAAATTTGCATAGAGTAGAATTTTCTGAATGGCAGGTTGATGCAGAGAAATCCTTTCCCGTGCTCGAGAAACTAGACATACGTGAATGTTATAAGCTTATGGAGATCCCAGACAGTTTTGGAGATATTGCGTCATTAGAGCTTATCAAAGTATGGCACAGCCCTCAGCTTAAAGTGTCGATCTTCAATATTAAGGAATATGTTGAAGAAATGACTGGAGAAGACAAGCTTGAGGTATTCTTCTTTGGTTGAGGTATGCTTCATTAACAGATTACTTTTACAAATGTTATGTGTTTTCCAATATTAGTTTTAACTTATACAATATATATGTTCTTTGCAGATCAGATCAGATCAGATCGAGCTAGCGTATACAAATTCTCAAGACATGTATGCCTTCTTCCAACATTAATAACTGTTTATCAAGTATAAACAGTGCTTGCTATCAGCACTTGTGTTCTTTATTATAACGGATGAGATATTATATGCGTGCTTGATTTTCATTACTATGTATTAATTGGAATCTACAAACCATTATTTAGCCCATCTTGACTTGGGACATGATTGAGCAACGACACATTGATTCAGTCCATTCTGACCCATCCAAATTTTGTCCAAACCGTTCATTTGTCACCTCTAGACATGACTAATAATGTTTTTCAAAGAAGTGTAAGTTCCAAATATGGCAACTGAAGAACCAAAAACCAAAATCATCCCAATAAACACAACTTCCAAATATGAAGGCTTCTTGATCTTGAGGTAGCATAGGCATGGTAACAATATCGACACGGTAACGCCCAAAAGAGCGCCCGTAAATGTCATGACATATCCAAAGAATGGAACGGTTAACGCCACAATGACAGTGCTGATGACTAAAAATGTTCTGATGAAGTAGCTTACGATAAACTTACTCTTTCGTAAAGGTAATTTATCTTCAATAGCCGTTGCAATTGGAGAGACGACAAGAGCATACTTTGTTATTGGATTAACGAGTGTCGTATATATCACGATTTTTGAACTAATTTTCCCGGTAGGGAGATTTAATGTTATTTGTGACATTAAATTTTGTCCATACATTAAGTAGCCCATAGTTGCCATTGATCCATAGGTTATGGTGCTTAATATAAAGCACACAAATAAAACCTGTTTGANAGTAGCTTACGATAAACTTACTCTTTCGTAAAGGTAATTTATCTTCAATAGCCGTTGCAATTGGAGAGACGACAAGAGCATACTTTGTTATTGGATTAACGAGTGTCGTATATATCACGATTTTTGAACTAATTTTCCCGGTAGGGAGATTTAATGTTATTTGTGACATTAAATTTTGTCCATACATTAAGTAGCCCATAGTTGCCATTGATCCATAGGTTATGGTGCTTAATATAAAGCACACAAATAAAACCTGTTTGACAAAAAAGGAAAAAAAAAGATTTAAGTTATATATACGATGATCAAATAAAATATGTTTATAATTATTGGTGTAATATGACATGTAGGCCGTCGCAAAGGTATTTACAATTTAGTATGAGAAAATATGAAATGTCATTTTTTTTTATAATTAGGCATATGATCATTTATAAATTGAAATGTCATCTGCCAGCTTCATATTCAATCAAATATTGAACAAAAATATTTTATTTATAAATTGAAAAGTTCTTGAATCTCACGCTAAGTTTTCTGTTCCGTACATTTTTGTGTCTTTTTGTATGTTTTTGTATTGTTCTGTCTATTTCTGTGGTTGGAGTACTTCTCTCCAACTTCTAAGTATTGGAGCACTTTCTATGTGGCGCGAGAGTAACACTTCCTCCATCTCATTTTCATACTTTTATAAAAAATTTAATCTGTTGTCTCAAAAGAAATGTCATCGATCTTTCTATAACAAAACATTAACATAACTTTAAATTTCCTTTTACGCCCTTAATGAAACAATATACAACCACAACTTTCAAAACAAAACTATTTCCTCTTATCTTAAGCTTTGTATCTAGTTAAACGGTACCACATAAATTGAAACCGAAGTAATACATATTTATCAATAAGATATTATTACCTTGGGAAATTGGCTTCTATCCTTCATGGAATTGCATATTGTTGGGAAAACAGCATGACCACAATAACAAAATGTATACATACTTATCGCACTTATCAATCCATCCCATCTCCAAATCACACCTTTTTCTTCAAATCCAATACCATCAATTGCACCAACCCAAAATATTGAAAAAACCAAAACAATTGAAGCCAAAACTCCACCAATAGAAACATAAGCCAATAAACCTAAACTTTTCAACCATGTTGTTGGCAATATTACAATAGCAACTAATAAAACAAATACTTCCCTTCCAACAATTTTAACACAACCAAAATGAATTTTTGCATTTGGGAATAATTTTTGCAAATTGTCACCTTCTAATATGAGGAATTCAATTGCAACAAAGTATAGTTCAAGATATAAGAAAATTGATATCAACATTCTTCCTTTGTTACCAAAAGCAAATTCACCAATATCAGGATATGTATTGATTGAAGAAGAAGAAAAAGAGTTCAAGTTTTATGTATCGAGTTATTGAATATTTATACAGTCAAGTCACTTATAAGGTGATTACAGATAAATTTATCTATGTGATCATAAGCATAGGTAAGATAATAGAAATAATAACAAGTAACTCGTTATAACAGGTTGAACAATACTAATAACGGAAAAAAAACATTTACTTTGTCGGTGCATATAACTTCAATTAAAGTAGTACAATACAACAACATATTTAGTGAAATCTCATAAGTGGGGTCTGGAGAGGGTATTTGGTGCATATACGTAGCCTTATCCCTATCCTATGAAGATAGAGAGGTTGTTTTCGATAGTCCCTCGACTCAAGTAAAGCATAACAAAATAAAAAAGAATAGAGTATACCAGTAGCACCAACAAATAATACAGTAACTGAAACAAAGGAAATAACAGGTAAAACTAACCATTATAAGAAATTAGGAGGAGAAAATACTAATACCACTTATAAGGAAAACTACACAGCACGACTACTTGACTTATAACTTTTTACCTTAAATTACGACCTTCATATTCTCCTATTTTGGATCATATCTTCGATAAGCTAAGTGATTATGATCACTTATGTCTACTTTTGGATGTGTCTTGAAAACAACAACAATAAATAATGAGATGTTTACCTGATAATGCATTAATACCATTGAAACATGTTCTAAAGAAAGAGGTTCCTTTACTAGGCTCAATAATTTGTGGAATCTGATTTTGAGTCTCAATTCTCTCCACACTATGGGATCCCATATTTTTTGAGTGCCAAAATTAACATCAAAATGCTAGTTTATATATTGGGTTTTGGCAAATTTGTCTAGAATAAAAATATTCTATCTATATGTTTTTAGTTATTAATTCAAATTAAAACTCAATAATTAAAAAGCTAGATTCTCAAACTCATAGAGATACAGTGATGGCGTTTTGCTTTTTATCTAGAGAAGGGTGTTTAACCCCTATTTCATCATATTCTTCTATACGAAATGTTGATATGGATCGAAAAAGGATAATTCAAATAAGGCTATTATTGGAAGACTTTTTTTATCGAATAGACTTGCACAAGCAAAAAAAGATTGAATAGTTTATTAGTTTAATCAAGGAGCGGAACATACACTACATTAAAAATGATTTTCAACAGTAATTTATTAATGGTAATAGCTTAATCGTTGCTAATTCTAGGATACCTTTTAATCTCTTTTATTATTTTCTTCTCTTTATTTTTTATTAGGTAATTTTCTATCAATTGTTTTTACTATTCGACTTTTGTATTGAAACATTTAAATCTATTATGTAAATAATAGTTATCTATGTTTTTCATTAAAATAATAACTCAATTTGCACATGCATACACTTACTACTTTAATTTTAAAAAATAGTTTGCATCCATTAAAAATGTCCTTCAGAATCAAACCTCATTTATACTAAATTAAAGTCTCCATTTATATGGGATTTTTTTTTTGTTAATTTTGGAATATATCAATTCACACGTTTTTGCACGAATCTTTATTATAATGAGTATATTATAGTACTACAATACTAAACTTTTATTAATAAACAAGAATGGATTCTATCTAGTACAAAAATAAAAATATTCTTTTTCATCAAGCAATTTGTTATTAGGTTTTGGCAAATATGTCTATTGGGTTTTGGCAAATATGTCTAGAATAAAAATATTCTATCTATATGTTTTTAGTTATTAATTCACAACTCAATCAATAAAAAGCTAGATTCTCAAACTCATAAAGATGTAGGTGATGGCGTTCTGCGAGGGGGCTCTCAACCACTTGACGATAAAGAGAAGGACGTTGAAATATTTTCTATTTCACATCGTATTTCTCACTCTTTTTAATAGCTTTAAAAAATTATGTATATTTTTATATTTGATCCTATAATGTAAGTTTTGACCCGCTAAATTTATTCGCGTATGCCTATTCATTTTGGTATTATTTTTTAAGAGAATTTTGTCCTATTTGGTCCCGCTCTGCCCTATTTCATCATATTCTTCTATACGGATATCGTTGTTAAATTTGTATTTTTAGAAGTAACTAACATTCTTTGTAAATATCTCTAAAATCTGTAGCAGCTTTGAATCTAATGGCTATTAATTAATGTTGATAAAATGCATTATCACTCTTTGTTAATGTGTATATTTATTCCGATTTAAGAAAGGCAAGGGCCTTCTAATTCTAGGATACCTATACAAAATATACCTATTAGTCTCTTTTATTATTTTCTCTCTTTATTTTTCATTATGTAATTTTTTATCAATTGTTTTTACAATTCGATTTTTGTATTGAAACATTTAAATCTAATATATAAATAAAAGTTATCCATGACTCGATTTGCACATGCATACTACTATAATTTTAAAAAGTAGTTTGCATCCATTAAAATGTCCTTTAGAATCAAACCTCATTTATACTAAATTAATTAAAGTCTCAATTTGTATGGGAATTATTGTTTTATTTAAAAAGAGAAAACCCATTGTTTTCAAGAGTCGCCACTTAATTTTTAAAGGAAAATTAAGAAAAAATTGATTTTTGTCAAAAGATTAAAACAGAAATCTAATGAAAATATTAAAAAGGGGTTTGGGGTTCATATTAGCATTTCGGAAAGGATTTGAAAGCACCCGAAATGCCTGCTAACACGCGGTTATCCGATAACTAACAATTTGGCTAATGTGTTTAAAAGAAAAACATGCTTGATTAAATAGAAGAAATAAACAACTTTTAAACTCATTTTCAAGGGAAATGGAAATAAGAATATTACTTAAGTGGAAAATACTATATATTCTAAAGTCAAGTAAAATAAAATATACTTATTTGATTTTAAGAAAGATATGATTGATTCATCTTTTGGGGAATTGAACTAGGGGAAAACCTTAAAATTAACTAGCAAATAAACAATCAAAACAAATACGAAAACAGATAAAATAGAGAGAGAGAGTCTAGGCCTAAGTCTGGTTTTCTGTCCACCTTGACCAACACTTGGGCCTAATTTCAGCTTTTGGGCCTTTGGCCCATTTGTAGCTGTCCTAAAATCTAATAGGATAGTAACACTCAAAATAAGAGGGATTAGGCCCAATAATAACAAAATACAAAGCTGAAAATCTAGGGCTCTTTTAGCCCATTTTCAACGCAATATACAACATATACAACTGATGTATATCGATGTATATTGTGCGTATCCAACACTTCGATTCACTCCGAACACCTGTACGTCAATGTCAAGGACCTGTTCTTCGATCTTTCAAGACTAGCTGACTCGATAAAGGAGAATTGGGCCTCCTTGGCCTATTTCGAGATGCAAGGGAGAACATAGGAGTTCATGATGAACTCAGACAGATTTCACATGCGACACAAAGGTAAAAAAAAATACACAAGTATAACTCATTAACTAAAAAAAAACCATGCTATATCAAATATAAAAACTAGCATAAACAAGGCAATGTCTAGAATTGATAACGGAGAACTCTTAATTTTAACTAAGCCTTAGTAAGCATGCTTACTAACAAATTACTAATATTTGACTACTGACTACATTTAGCATTAATAAAGGCACAAATAAAATTAAAAAGATGGCTAAAAATTAAGCTTAAGAGCTATTTAAGATAAAGAGCAAAATCATGACAAACAAGCTAAGCCTTCCTAAATCAAAACAATGCACAATCTGGAACAATCGGTCAAAACATTAGCAGAAAGTATCAGCCCAAAAATGAGCAGGAACATTCAATAAAAAAAAAAAAAGCACAGAATCTTAATTGGTTTAAAAAAGGACAGACCCAATATCATTCGACGCTACTTTAACCTTAAAAGAAAGCTTATATATAGATATATACTCTTAACAATACTAAAGAGGTAAACTTGACAACTTATCCAAAACATTAGCAGCTCCGACTAGATACTCTTATGGTGAGGTCCATGATTAATGATGAGATTTTCAAGATATGAACCAAATGTGCACCATATAATATTAGCATTTAAATCAATATGAAAAAAGAAAAAAAAAACAACTATAAGCAGACAAGATTAGAGATAACAGAATACTCAAACATGGACAAGTAACTAAGCTTCAGCTCCTTAATCACAATTGATGCTACATTGAACCCATAATCTTAGGCAAAATTTAATAAATACACACAAACATGAACTTAAAGCTTCCCAACAGATAACCGAAACATACGCTGAAGCTTAATGCAGTTAGGTACCACAACAAAGATTCATAACGAGTATGAGCACATGAAGCATTGATATCGATAATTTCTATCACCTATTTCAGAGAATTTTAACCAGTAGCTAAGTTACTACAAACTTCAAAATATAATGATTCCTAAGAGATGAAGGTAGCCTCAACAAGAACATCATCATTGTTATCTTCTAATCTACATGTTCATACAATCACCCGAAATCAAACGAAAATGAAGGATGCAGATGCGTAGCTACTTCAGGGAATTGAGAAAAAAATAGCTAAACAAAACGAAATAGAAGAAAATATTACCTCTTTTGGAGCAGCGAGCCTGAGACAACGAGCTTGAAAGGATACTTACACCACCAACTTCAAACTCTGATGAATCCGAAAAAATGATGACCAGGATCAAACAGTGAAACTGTAACCCAAAGCTAAATATCCTCTCTGTTTTCAGCTGTTTTCTTTTTCTAGATTCCTATATCTAATTTTCGTTCTTCAGCTTGCTGGACTACCCTCTCTATCTATTTGTTCCGGCCCCCAAACAAAGAGGGAGAAAGGGGTTTAAATAGGGGAAGACTAGGGTTCGGTTTAGGGGAGAAAACAGGTGAAGAATTGGGTGAAATTCGAATTTGAAATCCAAAAATCTCTGAGAGATAAGGTTGTTGCTGGAATTTGTACCAGACTTGTACAATTCTCAACGGAAAAATGATTTGGGACGTCTGATTTGAGAGGAAGGACGAACGAGCAAGGAGATTACGACACCTGGATGATTCTCGTACGGAGAGAACACAGATAGATGGGGAGAGAGCACGAGCTGCTTCGCGATTTGGGTTTGTTGTGCTGCGGAGAAGAAGAACACGTACAATGTTCTGGTTTCGGGTCGCGTACACTGGTTGCTGTTCTGGAAATAGAAGAATACGGGTCTGGGTCATTTTTTTGGTATGTATTGAGGGAATGGGTTGGGTCGGTTGATATTGCAATTGGGAATGGGTCATTTGTGTTGTTTGAGAGAAGAGGGCCCAATATGGATTGGTTTCTTAAAGGATGTGGAAGAGATGGACTAAATTGGTAAATAAAAGTATAGCCAAATTGAATTTAAATAGGATGAATTATTAAAAATTAATTAACGAGCTTCTTAATTTTAACAAACTTAAAATAATTGACTCAGATATAGACTAATAACTTGAAAATATAAGCTATAGAATAATTAAACTAATTAACTAAGTATTTAACTAAAACAAAATATTTTTTGAGACAATTTTTGAATATTTATAAAATATACTGACCATTTACAAAATTAAAAAATATATATTTATAATTTAAAAACTCCAAAAGTGACAAAATATTTAACCTGTAAACTATTATTTATTTATTTTTTGAAATTTTGTAAAACTAATTATTTCAAATCGTTCGAAATTGATGAAACTCAATGATTAATCTATATTGTGGAGGTCCAAAATTGAGTGTCAACAATTATTATTTTTTTTTGTTAATTTTGGAATATATCAATCCACACGGTTTTGCACAAATCTTAATTATAATGAGTAACTTATAGTACTACAATTCTAAACTTTTAATTAATAATAAACAAGAATGGGTTCTATCTAGTACAAAAATTAAAATATTATTTTACATAAAGCAATTTGTTGGACATGAAACTTGACTCTGGCTCTTCCTCTTTATTAAGCAACGTTAATTGGATATGAAATTTTATTGATTTATCGGTTTAGGTAACAATTTAGATTTTTTTCATTAACGGATTATCGGTATTTAATTTTTAACGGTTTGAGGTTTTTTCTTAATAGATTAATCGATAACCCGATAGTAAATTAATAAATTATATTTGTACCATTCGATATATAAAGTTCTTGACTTAAAGTTTAGTTTATACTTTTATTTCTAGCTATCTCAAACTCTCGATTATTCTACAATGTGTTAGTTTTTACTGGTGAAAAATATGCAATATTTGTCAACTCATGTGCATTGTTCACTTGGTTTGTCATCTTGTTTCTAAGTGATTTTCAATGATTTTTTTTTTGTGTCAAATCTTAAAGGTTAAATCGATAACGAACAATAACCAATAAACCGATACCTGATAAGTCAATACTTGATGGTTCTATAATATCTTAGCATATCTACAAACCAATAAATTAAACTTTAAAATTGAATCGATCGATACTCATCACAAATTAATCAACATGTGGTGCTAAATGCGATTCAGAAGCAACAATAGATGCAAAAGGGGCAATAATATTTTTCTATCTCATTCCAATCCTCTTCTCTATTTTTTTGGTGTTTTATATATATAGTGTTTTCATTTAATTTACATTGAGAATATTATCCTCAAAATATTTTAAATTTTTATACGAATCTACTTTTTTTGCTATTCTTAATTAATATTGGAATATATAGGAAAAAATCATTTCGCAAATTCAACGAGCTAGGTTTTTTGACATGAGGGAAATTTTCCTAGTGTTTTTCATAAAGTTCCACTTCTTCTTTTTTATATAATATAATAATTTGTAGAGAATGCAAATTTTTCCTTTGACTATAATGTCTTACTATAGGATTGATTTGGTGGGCATTTTTTGTTTTTGTTTTTTTATCGGTGTCCCAACGTGAAGGACAATGATAATCTTTTTGGTTTAATTAATTTGCTTTTTGATACAAAACAAAATTCCTAGAATCTTTACTCTAAAACAATTTAGCCAAATGTTAGTCATTATTCCTTGACTAATACATTAGTGGTCCTAAAAAGGTGAATATTTATATAATATGACCTTTGGATTTAATTATCTTCTACGTATAAGTAATTAATTGTTATATATATACTGTATATATATTGTTTTATTAAATGATTATATTCATTTTATTTCTAGTTGTTTACTTCTTTGTATTTCAAAATCTTGGTTGATTGGGGACAATCTCAAAGTACCCCCACGTGAGAGGGACACTAAAAGTCGTGTGACTAGAAGACAATATAGAATATGACATTTGAATTTAATTTTAAACTTCTCATTTTATTTTTATCGACACGCTATAACTAATACATGATGGGATATATAGTATTAACGATATTGGAATAATCATATTTAGATAAAATATCAAGTTACGATGTTGACTTCTCTGAATATATGTTGGACAAGTGACCCTCCAAAATCAACGATCGAGGAATGATTTTGTATTTAACAAGAATGTATGAGTATTTATCACTTACTCCGTTAAGCATAAAGCAGAACACTTATTTGGTTTGATCCATCATTTGGTAATACTTTAGGCCCAATGCTTGATTGATCAACCCAAGTTCATTTTAGGCTCAACAAGAACTTGAAAATAAAATTAGACAAAATTTCGAAAATAATGGTACTTTTTGTCTTAATTATCAATCACAACAATAATTTGGCTAATTATCAAATGTAGTAGTAATAGTTTTACTTTAAAAACTTGTGATACAGTTAATCAATTCGCTTTATATTTATTATGTATGTTCACTTTATATTAGAACAAATTGATATACTGATACAAAGTGAATCGATATAACTCCAACTCTGGCTATTTTCTCATGTACGAGTCCTTTTTTTTTTTTAATTTCTCTTTTGATATTCAGTATTCATATTGGAGTCCAATTAAATTTGAATTTCCACAATTTTGTATGGTCTATTTTGGAAATGACTCTCCCAACAAGATTGTCTTTGTTCCTACGAGTACAAACCAATACATGCGTCTAGTTAGGGATCCCAACTATCTCAGCATCATCCACATTGACCATCACGAGGTTAACTATGAAGAGATTTAGGATAATTTTGGACAAATGATGTGAAATCAAATGATTGGAAGTTAAAATTTTGTTTGAAATTTTAAAATCTTCATGATTTCAAAATGTGGTTGCAAGGGATCGCTCTGACATCCGATTCATTGTCAAGAATTGATAGACTAACCAACCTTCAAGAACTAAGTCTAGAGGACGCGATCATCGAGGAGGGGAAAGAATGGAACATGGAAGATGTCACCTTCGAGAAACTCAAATCTCTAAAATTGAATAGTGTGGAATTTTCTGAATGGCAGGTTGATGCAGAGAAATCGTTTCCCGTGCTCGAGAAACTATATATAAGTAGATGTGATAAGCTTATGGAAATCCCAGAGAGTTTTGGAGATATTGCGTCATTAGAGCTTATCATAGTATGGGGCAGCCCTCAGCTTAGAAATTCGACTTTCAATATTAAGGAATATGTTGAAGAAATGACCGGAGAAGACAAGCTTGAGGTATACTTCTCTGATTGAGGTATGCTTCATTAACAGATTAACTTATTACTTTTACAAATGTTATGTGTTTTCCTATATTACTTTTAACTAATACAATATATGTTCTTTGCAGATCAGATCAGATCGAGCTAGCTCATACAAATTTTCAAGACATTAATAACTGTTTATCAAGTCTAAACAGTGCTAGCTATCAGCCCTTGTGTTCTTTATTATAACGGATGAGATATTGTATGCGTGCTTGCTTTTCATTACCATGTATTAATTGTAATCTACAAACCATTATTTAGCCCATCTTGACTTAGCTCATTATAGACCAAATAAACTTAGGACAGGCTTGAGCAACGACCCAATAAACATAACTTCCAAATATAAAGGCTTCTTGATCTTGAGATAGCATAGGCATGGTAACAATATAGACACGGTAACGGCCAAAAGCACGTCCGTAAATGTCATGACATATCCAAAAAATGGAACGGTTAACACCACAATGACTGTTTGATGACCAAAAATGTTCTGATGAAGTAGCTCACGATAAATTTACTTTTTGGTAAAGGTAATTTATCTTCAATAGCCATTACAGTTGGAGAGATGACAAGAGCATACTTTGTTATTGGATTAACGAGTGTCGTATATATCGCAATTTTCAAACTAATTTTCCCAGTAGGGAGATTTAATGTTATTTGTGACATTAAATTTTGTCCATACATTAAGTACCCCATAGTTGTCATTGATCCATAGGTAATTGTGCTTAATATAAAAGCACACAAATAAAACTTGTTTGACAAATGTCACGACCCGAGTCTACACCTTGGACGTGGCCGGCACTCAAGAATCATTGTTGGTCCCCAAGCGAACCCTCATCCTGGCTGACTACAAGCGGGAGACTAACTTAAGCATGCAAAAGCTTAAAACTGAAATAAAAGTTCATATAACTTAAATAGAAATCTTTAACTCAAAAGACAACTCCGAATAAAATAAATTATTCAACTCGCCATAAAATAGGCAACTTAAGTCTTTAAAACATTTAATAAAATGAATGAATAATACAGACTTCTCAACTATACTGACTATATATGAAGCCTCTAATTGATAAAGATAGAAGTTGGGACAAGACCCACGACATCCTGACTAAACTGAAAAGTAAATTAAATGAAATCCTCCGAAAACAAGGAGGCTCACCATAGCTAACTCGAACTCCCGGATGTATCAACAAAGTTCCTATTGACGATCCTGATCAATACCTGTGTCTGCATCATGAGAAGATGCAGGCTAAATGGCTCAGTACGTGGAATGTACGAGCATGTAAGGGTAATTCTAAAGCATAAACATAAGCTTGAAACTTGATAAAAAGGAAACATACTTAACTCTTTTCAATCTTACCCAACTCAAGGAATAATCCAAACTACTCAAAACTACTCAAACTTACTCAACTCAGAAGTACTCAAGGATAAGATACTCAACTGAAAGATATGTTATTCGACTCTGTATACTCAACTCAATATAACTGAACTCATTTCAATATAAAGCAATTTAAAATAAGTGCAATATAAAGAAATAAATTGTTTAAAAACATACGGAAATCTCTGTGTGTATGCAAGGATACAACATAACTCTGAGATGTATGTAAAAATACAATAAGCTGATGTATATAAAAATACACTAACTTATGTGAAAGTTTCTCTAACCGACAACCATCACATAAGAGCTATTGTGATGATACAGTGATCTTCCTCACGTTGCCAGCGCATCCTATACCTGGCCAAAGGTATAGGACCTGAACTGCCTAATGGATCCATTAGTCTATTTCGAAAAAGGTTCATCTAAAAAGTATGACCCTTTTCTACCCATGGTGGCTACATGGTTTATGGAGGCTGTGAGTTGTCTGAACTCTCCCCCATATCGGTGCTCAATACTACTCCCAAAATATACTAGCTCTTATGTTTTAAAAACATACTTCTTTATGCTGATTTGAGATAATTGCTCAAAAACTTAGCTCAAAGGCTACCTTGGAAATCTCAGTTTCCCTGCTTGCTTCATTTAGAAAGCTATTACTCTTTTCTAAAAACTAGCCCGAAGGCATTTTCGAAATCTCAGTTTCCGTTCTTATTTGAATGTGAAAACATTTATAAACTCTTTAAGAATACTTAGTCTCCATATACTTTTGAAGAAAATGACTTCAAACTTTACTCTTTACTCTTTACTGAACTCAAAACTTAAGTCTTAAAACAAAGTTGAAACGTTTGTAAAAGACTTCTTAAAATATGGTTGATACCGAATTATGGACATGAACTACTTAATGCAAGGTTTTCAATAACCATAGATAGAACTCAAATACTTGAAACTCAAGAACTTCAGTGATACTACTCATTTTCAAGAATGCTCAACTCAGAGTTCATGCGAAATTATGAGCATGAACTACTCAACTCAAGGACTCAAATATATTTCTCATCTCAAGAATGTTAGACTTATAGGGTTCATGCAGAATTATGGCCATGAACAATTCAACTCAAGGACTTCATGGGTAACATGTAATAGTTCCATGATTATAAATATAATCTCATAGGGGATTAGGAACTCAATACTTAGAACTTGAATATACTACTCCTCTCAAAGGTACTCAACTGATGAAGTTCATGCGGAAGTTATGGGCATGAATGACTCGACTCAAGGGTCAAATTATCAATAAGAAACTTATGTATACGACTCTTCTCATTATCATACTTACTTGCTCAAAACTTAACTCAAATCGATGATAGATCTCAAAGGATTCACAATTGAACTCAAAGGCTTCCTTGAACTCTACTCTAAACTCTCTCTTGAATTTGAATTATGAATTCAAGAGTAATGATTCATGATATGAAGGATCTCAATAACAATATAGATATTCGATAATTAGGAATAGAACTTTTAAAAGAAATGTGAATTCAAGAACTCAAAATCAACTTATCTAAAGAATACTCAAATCTAGGGAAACTATCATAGATTACTCTTTTACTGATCTAAAAGTAGATGTAGGGCGTGAGGACGAACTAGTCCAACACTATGATAGCCTTACATACCTAGAAGAACAAGATTCTTGAAGAATCTTGAAGAAGAACTTGATTAGAAACCTTGAAACCTAGCTTGAAGGTAAACAATCAAGAAACCTTTCTTGAGATTCTTGAATTAGTTTCTTGAAATCTCTATGGCCAATAATTATGATTTTCATTAGTGAAGTTGAAAATCTGATTGTTTTGAGTCTTTTATTAGTCAAGAAATTCTGTGACATCTTGCAAGTTGGTAACTAGGAAGAAGCTTAAAATTTGGAAATAGTCATTTTTGGAAGGAATTAAAAATCTGGGAAATTTGGTTAAGTATGGGAAAAAGTGAGTTTTTGGCCTACTTTGAATAGTTATAACTCTTATATCAAGATGAGTTAGGTGTAGTTCCAGTTATGTTTGCAAATTTCGTGGAATGATCTTTCCAAAGCCACCAAGTTTTCTCGATTCCGAGTTCGTATGAGTGAGTTATGCCCTTTGGAAGTTGGGCTGTTGGCAGGGCAGTTTACCCGAAATTTTGTAAGGGTATTTTGGTCTTTTCCCTAGCCTTTTCTTTTGGATATATATTAGTGTGTTAGACTGATTTTGATAAGTTTTTCTCATTTTAAAGAGTGAGAGTAAGGGTTTGTGAGTGAAGAGGAGAAGAAGAGGAGAAAGAGAAGATCAAGCAAGTTTTCGTCAAAGATCGTCGTGGATATCGTCGGGGGTGATCCCTTCTAGGTAGGTGAGTTCATAGTGTTGGGTTGATTCTTTCCCCCACATGTCAAACTAGTTTTAAATTCCTAGAAAAGATTTAGTTGTGGTTGTTGAAATCTTGTGGTGATGTTTGTTGAAGTTGTAGTTGTGTTGTGTTGAAGTTCTTGTTGGTTTAGTGTACGTTTCCGGTGGCGTTTTTGAGTTGAATCTATTGTATGTTGAGGGTTTTAATGATTCTAAGTGTTTGGGGCTGGAACCTTTGAGGTTTAGAAGGTTTAGAGTTGGAACAAGGAAGGAGAAAAGTCGAGTTTTCGGGGAAAAGGGCTGGGGCGTCGTGCCAGCCAGCGCGCCCCAAAAGGGGCTCTAAACTTTTCCCCTTGGGGAGGCGCGCCTAGCAGAGTGCCAGCAGGCCCCTTCTGAAGCTTTTGGTCTGGCGCTCCGCGCCTCTCAGAGCGCCACCAAGTTTTCCCATTCTTTCCCCACTTTTTCATACATGTTCCTTGGTAATGTACCTATGTTTTATAGTTGTTTTCAACACTCTAAGGTACATTTAAACCTCCCGAACTCATCCATAAACATGAGATTATTACCCTTGAATTCATAATCCACTTCGAGGAAAGTTCGGATCAAATTCAAGTGAAGTTAGAGTCAAGTCTAGAAGTTAAGAAGTAAGTCAAAACAAGTCTTTAAAGTTGTTCAAGAGTCTTTATTGAACGTTTTAACTTCATTTTAAGGCTCAAGTTTCAAGTCAAGTAAAGAGTATCGAGTTCCAAGTTAAGTCAAGAGTTTAAGGCTGAGTTCTTTTCTCAAAAGTTATGTGGGAACTATGTATTCCCGAAGAAGTTTTAAAGAAATGTTTTCACATTTAAACAAGATTGGAAACTGAGATTTCCAAAGAGCCTTCGGGCTAGTTTTTCATAAAAGAGTGATCGCTTTCTAAATGAAGCAAGAGAGGAAACCGAGATTTCCAAGATAGCCTTTGAGCTAAGTTTTGAGTAATTATCTCAAATCAACAGGAAGAAGTATGTTTTTATTAAACATAAGAGCCAGTATATTTTGGGAGTAGTATCGAGCACCGAGTTGGGGGAGCGTTCAAGGAACCCACAGCCCCCATAGAACCATGTTAGCCACCATGGGTAGAAAATGATCATACTTTTTAGATGAATCCTTTTCCAGATAGACCAGTTTAGGTCTTATACCTTTGGCCGGGTATAGGATGCTCTGGCAGCGTGAGGTTGATCGCTGTATCATCACTATAGCTCTTATGTGATGGTTGTCGGTTAGAGAAACTCCCATAGCTGTTATTGTATTTTCATACACAGAAAGTATTGTATTTTTATATACATCAGTTCATTTGTATTTCTATATACATCTTAGGCTTATAGTATCTTTGTATACACACAGAGTTTATAGCAGGTTTTAAACAGTCTTTCTTTACATTGCACTTGTTTTAAATTGCCTTATATTGAAAGAAGTCAGTCAGGTTGAGTTGAGTTGAGCCAGGTAAGTTTTTCAGTTTCTTCCAGATTTCCTTCTAGCCTATGTTGCTTAGTTTTCCAGCTCACATACTCGTACATTCAATGTACTGATGCCAGTTGGCCTGCATCTTATGACGATGCAGACACAGGTACCCAGGATCAGTATCCAGCACGCCGTTGATCCAGTCGAGTACTCCAGAGTCAGTGGTGAGCCTATTTGCATTCCGGAGGACTCAGTTATTTTGTTCTCTTAATTTTGTTTTATTAGGATGTTGCGGGGTCTGTCCCAACATCCATCTCAGTATTTTAGAGGCTTCATAGACAGTCAGTCAGTTAGTTTTGAGTCCCTCATCTATGTATATATGTAAATATTCTATTTTGAGACTCGAGTTGCCTTTTTGGCCAGATTTTATCAGTTAGGTTGTTTTATAACCTTGCATTGCATCGAGTTATTCTGTTGAGTTATGTTTCCGCTGAGTTAAGAAAGCCAGGCCAAGGGTTCGCTTGGGGGCCAACAATGGTCTTCGAGTGCCGGTCACGTCCAGGGTGTAGGCTTGGGGCGTGACAAATTCGTTGATGGTTTTCTTGGAGGTAAAAAGACAAAAAATGATTTTTTCAATATTTTCCCGTCGGTTAATTCGTAACAGCACTGTATAGGTTACTAAAATAGTCATAACTTTTTACTCAGATATTGGATTGACGCATAACTTTATGAGTACAATGTAATAAGATTAAATAAATTAATGATGGAGTCTAGATTTTTGTAAAATTTTCAATAGTTAAGGATGTTGATTACCCCTCTAAATTTGGTCACCATTTTAAGATTCAAGTTTGGTATACTAATGTATGTAATTGAACATTAGGCGTATTATATTACATGAAAATTATTAAATTCATGATATTTGAAAGAATTGGGACTTAGCTCTAGGCTTGAAGCTTAGGAACTTGATTATAGAATTGGGTGTTGTTAGTTTCGAAATCTTATTGTGGTCATGTACTTGAATAGATTGCATTGAGTTGGAAGTTCAACAGAAGGGGAAGACTCAAGTCCCGGAGTGAATTCTTGATTGATTGAGGCAAGTGGATTTCTAAACCCTTGTTAAGTGTATGGAATTCATGTATATCCTTGTAATATGTGTTTGGGGGTAATGAGATTTGGTGATGGGTGATATTATTGTCCACATTGATTAATTCTAATGATAAAAAAGGGGTAATGAAAACTAGCCCGAAGGCTCTTTGGAAATCTCAGTTTCCGTTCTTATTTTAATGTGAAAACATTTTTAAGCCTCTTTGGGAATACATAGTCCCCATATACTTCTTTGAAGAAAATAACTTCAACTTTACATCTTTACTAAACTCAAAACCCAAGTCTTAAAACAAAGTTTAAAAATTTGTAAAAAGACTTCTTAAAATATGGTTCACGCCAAATTATGGACTTGAACGACTCAATGCAAGGTTTTCAATAACCATAGATAGAACTCAAATACTTGGAACTCAAGAACTTCAGTGATACTACTCATTTTCAAGAATGCTCAACTCAGAGTTCATGCGAAATTATGAGCATGAACTACTCAACTCAAGGACTCAAATATACTTCTCATCTCAAGACTGTTCGACTTATAGGGTTCATGCGAAATTATGGGCATGAACAATTCAACTCAAGGACTTCATAGGTAACATGTAATAGTTCCATGATTATAAATATAATCTCATAGGGGATTAGGAACTCAATACTTAGAACTTGGAGATACTACTCCTCTCAAAGGTACTCAACTAATGAAGTTCATGCGGAAGTTATGGGCATGAATGACTCGACTCAAGGGTCAAAATATCAATAAGGAACTTATGTATACGACTCTTCTCATTCTCATACTTACTTGCTCAAAACTTAACTCAAATCGATGATAGATCTCAAAGGATTCACAATTGAACTCAAAGGCTTCCTTGAACTCTACTCTTAACTCTCTCTTGAATTTGAATTATGAATTCAAGAGTTATGATTCATGATATGAAGGATCTCAATAACAATATAGATATTCGATAATTAGGAATAGAACTTTTAAAAGAAACGTGAATTCAAGAACTCAAAATCAACTTATCTAAAGAATACTCAAATCTAGGGAAAGTATCCTAGATTACTCTTTTACTGATCTGAAAGTAGATGTAGGGAGTGAGGACGAACTAGTCCAACACTATGATAGCCTTACATACCGAGAAGAACAAGATTGTTGAAGAATCTTCTTGAAAAATCTTGAAGAAGAACTTGATTAGAAGCCTTGAAACCCTAGCTAGCTTGAAGGTAAACAATCAAGAAAACCTTTCTTGAGATTCTTGAATCAGTTTCTTGAAATCTCTATGGCCAATAATTATGATTTTCATTAGTGAAGTTGAAAATCTGATTGTTTTGAGCCTTTTATTAGTCAAGAAATTCGTTTATGGTTTTCTTGGAGGTAAAAGGCAAAAACGACTCTTTTTAATATTTTCCCGTCGGCTAATTCGTAACAGCACTCTATAGGTTACTAAAATAGTCATAACTTTTTACTCAGATATTGGATTGACGTGAAACTGGTGGGGTTGGAAAGTAGATTCAATTAACTTTAATTGGATAGGTTATGGCTCACGTAACTCTTAATATTCTAAGAGATATGGTCGTTTAAAGTTGACCCAAGCAGAATCTTACATCAAAACTTAATGAAACTTCAAGAACACTTATCAAGAACTCTAATCTTTAAATTTCAAGAACGAAATTACGCTGAATAAATCAAGATGGGTGTGTGTGTGAAAGAACCCAACACTATGGAAGCTTACATACCTCTTAGGGATCAAACCAATGGCGACAATCCGCAATAACTCTCAAGAACGTCGACGAACGTCTTCATCCTTTCCTCTTTTCTCCTCTTCTCTCTTCTTTTCTCTTCTTGAACTCTCAACTAAAACCCTAGGCGTAAACTAGGATTATAAAACTGAACCTAATCAGATTATACCCTTAAAATATTACTAAAAAACGAATTAAATCTGATTGGGTAAGGAAAAGACCAAGATACCCCTTACTATTTCCGGTTTTGACTTTCCTTAACTGGGCAGCCTAACTTCAAAAGGTCATATCTCACTCATCCGACCTTGAAACTTAGCAAACTCGGCGGAGTTGGAAAGATAATTCAAAGATCTTCCCTACGGTATATGGTAGTACACCTAACTCATCCTGAGCTATGAGTTATGGTCGTTTGAAGTCGACCCAAAACTCATACTTAGCTTAACTTGCAAAATTTCAGATTTTGCTATTTCCAATTTAGTTCTTTTTCGAACTAAAGGTGCTACATCTAGTGAACTTAACACTTAAGAAATTTTAATTCCTCGGTAAAATCCTACTCACAACGAAGGATGGTTCAAGTCTTAGCTCAAAAATTTTCTGAGGTGTTACAACAAAGAAAGAAAAAAAAAGGATTTTCGTTATATACATGCTATTTTTGTGATTTTTTAAATTTACAAGATCAATCTAACTCGTATATTTCTTATAAATTCAACTATAGCAGATGATTTTGTGTATATAAACAAAGATTAAATTATCGATTCTTATAAGTTATTAGTTCTTGGAACGTGCCTCGTATGTTTGACCTCTATTAATGTAAATAATTTATATAGGCCCAACTCTTGTTGATTAAAAATTGCTCAACATTGTTTGAAGTACTTCCATCTGTGTTTTTGTGCATATAAAATAAACTCATTTTTTTTCCTTTTCTTTGTTTGCAATTTTTTTATTTTAATTCTAAACATCGGTATTGGAGGTTCTTTAAAGTGATAGTTTCTTGAAGTGTATCCAAGAGTTCTATAATTTTTTATTAGTACATAATTGTTTTGCAAATGCTAATATATATATATGTTTTTTAGTTACGATAGCACAAAGTTGGGCCTGTGCTTGCACGGTCTTGTACTATCTAATAATTAATTATGTGAATGAAAAAAATAATTAAATATTATATGCAACATATCAATGATTTGTTATCTTCTTTGTTTGTCCTTCATTTTCTTTTCCTCTTTCCATTCTCACTAATCAAGCCAAAGTAGTTCAAAAAAAATTTCCTTCCATCAAACTAATAACGAAGGAAAATTAATGGTGAAATTAGAATCTTTTCTTTTCCAGTAGAGAGTTGTAAAGTTATTAAAATAAGCCCACTAATAATGTCTCATGACTAGGTGGGGTTCCTATTTGGTCATTTGCACTTTTGAATAATTTTTTTCGAGGAGGATAAGTTTATATTTTCGTATCTTAATATTTTATAAATTATGTCGAGATATGATTTCAGTTGCTAAAAAACTTATATCTTGTTAGGTATAAATTTAATTGTTAAAAGACAAATGTTAAAGACTAGCCCATTTAAAAGTCAAAACATGCAATTTTATGATTCCTATATATTCGGTCTGAGCAGTGAGGTGTTACTCCCTCTGTTTCAAAATAAATGGTGTTTTAGAATGTCACTTGTGAAACTTGTTTCTCCTGCTTGTATTAGAAAAGTCATTTTCCTTATTTTTATAAATAAAAAACTCATTTTTCTAAATAAAAAAATTGACCAATCATATTATAAAAATTGATATATTTCGAAAAAAATGTGTAGGAGAAGTGCTTAAAGGAATTGAGAATTGGAGTATTATTGGTACTACTAGAAAGAAGAAATAATTAGACAATATAAAAAGACAATTCACAGGACTACTTTAGACTAGTCAATTTTTTATATTTTCTTTTTAGTCTAATGGTCAAAAGTTACACATTATCATCTTATATTATATTTTCCACAATTGATTGCAGAGACTTGAAGATGACAATTAATTTACAAAGACTAAGATGATAATGTATACTACTGCCTCCATCCTGTGATAGTATTTGGATTTCGAGAGTTAAATGAGTTACTTTTGTTTAACCTAATTCTTCCATTTTTAAATTATTAATTTTTTCATTTTTAAATTATTAATTTATTATGGTTGAGGTGTACTTCTATGGTTGAGTGTGTTATGTCAACGTTGGATGTTCACGAGTCACAGTGTATTACGAGTTGAGGTGTCTATATGTGCATTCTCGAAGTTGGAATGTTTAGTTGTTTAGTAGAAAGGGTATTTTGAGAATGACAACTTGGGAATGAATGAAATTCAATTAGTATCACAAAGTTTCAATTACAACTTATAATTAATGATTCAGGACTAGTATGCACTGTAGTTTTTATTTTACATATAAAGGTTTATAACGTTATGTTGTTGTTGTTGTTACGGTTTCTTTTTCTTGAATGTTTCGCAATGCTTCCTATAGTATTTGTTTTGTCTTCCTTTCTTTTGTATGTTCGTTGATAGTAAAGTCACAAAATTATTGATTGTCACATTAAAGTAACTGAATTTTACCCAATGGTGAAGTCACTAGCTAGGCTTTGAATTCAACTTGCTTAGCAGAAAATATAAATGCAAATTGATTCCCTAATTGAATTTGTGCACACTAGAGGTTTACAAAACCAAACCAAACCGCAAACCGAGTCAAACTAGAAAAAAAATCCGACTAGTGGTTCGGTTTGACTTGGTTTGGTATTGGAAAAAAAAAAAACCTGACTATATTTGGGTTGTTTGGTTTCAACTAAAAAAACCAACTCGAAACCAAACCAACCTGACATTATATGTATAATTTTAAAATTTTATTTTATACGTAAAAATATTTACTTTGATATAATTTTTAAATATTTCTTTTACTTTTTCATAGTTTTTATCTTTTAATATATTATTTTCATGTTTGAAAGTTAGAATTCTTAATGGTCCAATAAGGATTATAGTCCATAGATGTTGGTATTTATAATAAAGCTTAAATCAAAATCAAATTAATACTAATGCAAAAAGAAAATCAATTCAACACTAAGAATGACAATAATATTGAATATTTGTTCTTTAGTTTTGTTGACACCCAGTTTTGACCCTCCTTTCTTCTAATTTATTGTTTTCGAGCTTCTAATTTAATAACGTATAAATTATCCTTTTTCACAACTATTTTTTACTACTACGACTATTTATCGCCAATAGTGTTATTATCGTTGTAACGTTTCCATAATTACTATTTAAACTATATGTTTTATTATCGAAATTACTGTTGTCACTTTTACACCTTCTTTTCTTAAAATAATTATTTGTTGTCGCTTTATTTCAAATTTTGTACTTATTAAACTAATTATAAATCCTTATTTTTATATTTGTATATTTTATATTAGCGCAAATTTATAATTTGATATTTTAATTATGTGAATTATTAGTTGTCATCTTATAACATATTTTGTATTAGTTATCAAATTAGAAGCCAAAAATAATTTAAAAGAAGAAGGAAGAACCCAACCCAAAACCCCCAAAATAAGACCAAAACTTTTCAGCCCATATTTCATATCAAAATCTGTCCAAAATAACATTTTAATCATCAGCTGAACCTAACAACACTTACCCATCCATCCCTTATGTTTTCTTCTCCCCTTTCCTCTTTTGGAGAAGACTCCATTAATCCTCAACCAAGGACAAAAACCACCAGCCTTGTTTTGGTGAAATTTTCATCTTTTTTCTTCTACAATGGCAGACATCCCTTTCTTCCTCCCCTCATTTACATCTCTCTTCTTTAATTTGGTCAAGAAAATGCCAAAGAACTTTTGAGATTTCAGAGAAAAACTCATCAAGCAGAGATTTCAAAATTCAAACGACTATTTTGTTTCTTAAAATCCCGCCCAAACTTGAACCAAGAACCCTAGTTCATTGCTATGAATATCGACACATTCCACTCGTTTTGAGGGGAATTTTTTCCGACCTTGATAATAGCCTTTGCACTCATTTTTAGCAAGAAGTTTTTCGCCCCCATAGTACTTCAAACCATTGCGTTTTGCTATGAAAATTGCCTTTGATATTCTCTTTCGAATCTTGCCAGAAATTCCAATCTCAAGCTTGCTCAAGTCCGTCATTGTTCAAACACAGACCTTTGATCGAGGCAACCCTGTTCACTGCCCTGCAACAGGTAATACTCGCCTTTTTTTTTCCTTCCTTTTCTTTGTCACTACAACACCATGTATATTTGAGAATCCTTTTTTTTTTATGTCATGTGTGTTTCTTCTGTTGTTGTTCGTTTTTACTAGTGAAAGTCATGTTAAAGAAAAAAAATTGCATCTTCTTTGAGAAGTGAAGTTGGTTTCCTCTCACATTTTAGCCGTCATTTACTTAAGAGATGGTTTCATTTCACGATTAAATCTTCAGTTGAAATCGGTTTGTCGTTCCAATTTAAATGATTATTAGGTGTCTTTACATGATAAAATTTGCAGCTCATCATATTCTTGTATGGAAGTATGTTTAAAGGAATTGATTTTCATGGTTAGAAATGTTGTGCCAATTAAGGAACAAAAATGTAAGTCATTGTCTGCAACTTTGCTATATGTAAATTTTAGTTTAAGTCTCTGCCTTTTACTCTGTTTTATAGATTCAATTTCTTCTAAATATATTAGTAATGGTTGTGTAAGAATGTCGAATGGTCACAATTTGATCTTATCCTTGTCATAAAAGTAATCTCTCTAATAGTTTGAATTTGTTTGAACTTGAATGCTAATTTTATGCTTAAAAAGATACGAATGGATTCATTTTGTAAATAATTTATCAGAATCAGTTTTATTTTGAGTTAAAAATCACCCGAGGNTTTTTTTTTTTTAGAAAAAAAAAACAAATTATACCCTTTTTCTACTTTCAATACACCTCATCATCATCCTCATCCGCGTAGCCCCACACACGCACCACTCAACTCTCACATCTTATACACAAATATTTGTAGAATAATATTTTCTTTGCCTACCGAGCACGCCCAAAAAGAACATCCAATTGGAATCAAATAGGGAAGTTTACAAACCAAAAAAAAAAAGAAAGAATTTTTTTATAGGTAATCTCAAAACAAGTGAAGTGTAAAATATTATATTTTCCACAATTGATTACAGAGACTTGAAGATGACAATTAATTTACAAAGACTAAGATGATAATGCATACTACTGCCTCCATCCTGTGATAGTATTCGGATTTCGAGAGTTAAATGAGTTACTTTTTTTTAACCTAATTCTTCCATTTTAAAATTATTAATTTATTATGGTTGAGGTGTACTTCTATGGTTGAGTGTGTTATGTCAATGTTGGATGTCCACGAGCCACAGTATATTACGAGTTGAGGTGTCTATATGTGCATTCTCAAAGTTGGAATGTTTAGTTGTTTAGTAGAAGGGGTATTTTGAGAATGACAACTTGGGAATGAATGAAATTCAATTAGTATCACAAAGTTTCAATTACAACTTATAATTAATGATTCAGGACTAGTATGTACTGTAGTTTTTATTTTACATATAAAGGTTTATAACGTTATGTTGTTGTTGTTACGGATTCTTTTTCTTGAATGTTTCGTAATGCTTCCTATAGTATTTGTTTTGTCTTCCTTTCTTTGGTATGTTCATTGATAGTAAAGTCAAAAAATTATTGATTGTCACATTAAAGTAACTGAACTTTACCCAATATGACGGTGAAGTGACTAGCTAGGCTTTGAATTCAACTTGCTTAGTAGAAAATAGAAATGCAAATTGATTCCCTAATTGAATTTGTGCACACAAGGGGTGTACAAAACCGAACCAAACCGCAAATCGAGTCAAACCGAAAAAAAACCCAACTAGTGGTTCGGTTTGACTTGGTTTGGTATTGGAAAAAAAAACCCGACTATATTTGGGTTGGTTTGGTTTCAACTAAAAAAAACCAACCTGACATTATATATATAATTTTAAAATTTTATTTTATATGTAAAAATATTTACTTTGATATAATTTTTAAATATTTCTTATACTTTTTCATAGTTTTTATCTTTTAATATATTATTTCATGTTTGAAAGTTAGAATTCTTAATGGTCCAATAAAGATTATAGTCCATAAATGTTGGTAATTATAATAAAGCTTAAATCAAAATCAAATTAATACTAATGCAAAAAGAACATCAATTCAACACTAAGAATGACAATAATATTGAATATTTGTTCTTTAGTTTTACATAGGTTTAGGCAATTAAAATACATAATCTAACTTTATTTTCCTTTAATATTTAGTCATGTAACTAATACTTATTAAACTTATTTTAGCATGATTTAGTACTCTTAAATTATGATCATTTTCATTATGACTTAATAATTTGTAATATTTGTTTTACGCGATTTCATTATTATTTTTTTGTTGGATATTTAGTGTCATTAATCATATCATATTTTGTGTTATTTTCTTAAGAAACACCTTAGATAGTTGTATTTTGGTAGGACTAAAGACATATTTGAAGTACAAGTAAATTATATGTTTGTATGAATACTTTACCGGAAAAACCCGAAAAAATCCGAAAAAAACCCGATGTTGAAAAACCTGAGTTTTATTGGTTTGGTTTGGTTTATAATTCAAAAACCCGACACAAATGGTTTGGTTTGATATTTGAAAAACCCGAATCAACCCGACCAAGTACACCCCTAGTGCACACAATATTTGATTGGTTTGGGAATATTTGGTTTATAATATTTATTGATATTTCAAAAAAAAAAAATAGAGGGGTTACAAATCATTATTTAGCCCATCTTGACTCAGCTCATTATAGTCCAAATAAACATAGGACATGATTGAGCAACGACCCATCGATTCAGTCCATTCTGACCCATCCAAATTTTGTCCAAACCATTCATCTGTCACCTCTAGACATGACTAATAATGTTTTTCTTTTCAGTAGAGAGTTGTAAAGTTATTAAGATAAGCCCACTAATAATGTCTCACTAGGTGGGGTTCCTATTTAGTCATTTGCACTTTTGAATAATTTTTTTCGAGGAGTATAAGTTTATATTTTTGTATAATAATATTTTATAAATTATATCAAGATATAATTTCAGTTGCTAAAAAATGTATATCTTGTTAGGTATAAATTTGATTGTTAAAAGACAAAAGTTAAAGACTAGCCCATTTAAAAGTCAAAACATGCAATTTTATGATTCCTATTTGGTCCGAGCAGTGAGGTGTTACTCCCTCTGTTTCAAAATAAGGGTGTTTTAGAATGTCACTTGTGAAACTTGTTTCTCCTGGTTTTATTAGAAAAAATCATTTTCCTTATTTTTCTAAATAAAAAAATTGACCAATCTCATATTGTAAAAAATTGATATATTTCAAAAAAAATTGTGTATGACAAGTGCTTAAAGGAATTGAGAATTGGAGTATTATTGGTACTACTAGAAAGAAGAAATAATTAGACAATATAAAAAGACAATTCACAGGACTACTTTAGACTAGTCATTTTTTAATATTTTCTTTTTAGTCTCATGGTCAAAAGTTACATATTATCATCTTATATTTGTTTAATCAAAGGGAAAAAGACACAAGATACCCCTATAATTGCATGAAAAGTCATTTACACACTAATACAAAATGATTATCTAGACACTTTTTAAAATTTATGTGTCGTGCAATAAGCATCAGGAGGACGAGTTGAGACAGCTTAATGACTTTTTTTTTAGAAAAATAAAACAAATTATACCCTTTTTCAACTTTCAATACACCTCATCATCATCCTCATCCGCGTATCCCCACACACCCACCACTCAACTCTCACGTCTTATACACAAATATTTTTAGAATAATATTTTCTTTGCCTACCGAGCACGCCCAAAAAGAACATCCAATTGGAATCAAATAGGGAAGTTTACAAACCAAAAAAAAAAAGAATTTTTTTATAGGTAATCTCAAAACAAGTGGAGTGTAAAATATTATATTTTCCACAACTGATTACAGAGACTTGAAGATGATAATTAATTTACAAAGACTAAGATGATAATGTGTACTACTGCCTCCACCCTGGGATTGTATTCGGATTTCAAGAGTTAAATGAGTTGCTTTTTTAAAATTTAATTTTTTTCATATATTTTTTAAATTATTAATTTATTATAATATTTTTTATGTAATTTATAAATTAAAAGGTCAAATATTTGAAAATAAAAAAAGTGCTATGCGATATCATGTTCAGAAATAATAATTTATATAAGGGAATATAAATTATTTTCTCCGTCCACTTTTAATTGTTATGATTTCTATTTTTAGAGTCAAATAACTTTGACTAACATTTTATGATGTATTTTTTTTATCATATTAATATGCAAAAAATTGACTTTCGAAAAACGCAATATAACAATTAAATGTGGACGGAGGGAGTACTAGAGTAATTTTTTAAGTCTTCTTTGGCCTTTCAAGTTTGTCTTTGGCCAAGTAATTATTTCAACTGCTTTTGTCCTATTTTGTCAACTTCAAGGTATGATTATTGAAGAATATTTGGGTGTTGATACTTTCTTCTTTACATATTAATATTTTCTAGACATTTTTGGTGTTAATCAGAGACTAGTAGTAGAGTAATTGTTCAGATTTTGAGAATTGCATACATGGAAATAGGAAAAGAAAATGAAGGAGAAATGGAGAAATTAGCAAGCAACTCATTGGTATGTTATTGTACCTCGATTAGTATATTGTTTGTTGTAGTTTTTGTTTTGTTACTATCTGCTATTTTTGTTATTTTATGTTGTTTCTTGTATCTTCGTTACTTCCTTTTTGGGATTGCATGCTTAAGATTATTTTTCTTGAGCCCAGGATCTATCAGAAAAAGTTTATGTACCTTTGAGGTAGGGATAAGGTTTGCATACAATCTACCCTCTCCAGATCCTACTTTGTGGGACTATACTGAATATGTTGTTGACTTGTTATTGTTGTTGTTGTTGTATTGACTTGGATGATTGTTTGTTTTGTTTATCTTGCTTTGATTACATCCAAGAGTGACATGATATTTTATTAAAGAACTGCTCTTTGAGTTCTCATAGCAGTACTTTTATCTGTTTCATTTGTTGTTGTTGTTGTTGATAAAGTAAGATGAGAATTGCCGAGTATGCGGCTGTTGCTTACTAGTATGTTTTATTTGAAACAAAAGTAGGGGTAAGGTCGGCGTACACACCACCTCCCTAGATATATATGTTGTTGTCGTTATGTTTAAGTCAAGTACAGGACAAACATTTAGCTTATGCAGTAGGCTATTTT